>NC_081560.1:101280880-101409922 GCF_022355385.1 Mustela nigripes | reverse complement strand
CAAAGCAGAAAATCAATAAAGAAACAAGAGCATTGAATGACACACTGGACCAGATGGACCTCATAGATATATACAGAACATTCCACCCTAAAACAACAGAATACTCATTCTTCTCAAGTGCACATGGAACCTTCTCCAGAATAGACCACATACTGGGTCACAAATCAGGGCTCAACCAATACCAAAAGACTGAGATTATTCCCTGCATATTCTCAGATCACAATGCTTTGAAATGGAGCTCAATCACAAGGAAAAGTTTAGAAGGAACTCAAACAACTGGAAGCTAAAGACCACCTTGCTTAAGAATGCTTGGATCAACCAGGAGATCAAAGAAGAACTGAAACAATTCATGGAAACCAATGAGAATGAAGACACTTTGGTCCAAAACCTATGGGATACAGCAAAGGCGGTCCTAAGGGAGAAATACATAACCATCTAAGCCTCCCTCAAAAAAATAGAAAAATCCAGAATACACCAGCTGTCTCTATACCTTAAAGAACTGGAGAATCAACAACAAATTAAACCAACTCCACACACAAGAAGGGAAATAATCAAGAGTAGAGCAGAGATCAATGAGATAGAATCTAGAGATACAGTTGTAAGTATCAATGAAACTAGAAGCTGGTTTTTTGAAAGAATCAGTAAGATCGATAAACCATTGGCCACACTAATCCAAAAGAAAAGAGAGAAAGCTCAAATTAATAAAATTATGAATGAAAAGGGAGCGATCACAACTAACACCAAGGAAATAGAAACAATCTTCAGAAGTTATTATCAACAGCTATATGCCAATAAGTTAAGCAACCTAGATGAAATGGATTCATTCCTGGAAAACTATAAACTCCCAAAATTGAACCAGGAAGAAATTGACAACCTGAATAGACTGATATCTAGTAACGAGATTGAAGCAGTGATCAAAAACCTCCCAAAAAACAAGAACCCAGGACCTGATGGATTCCCTGGGGAAGTCTATGAAACTTTGAAAGAAGAAACACCACCTATTCTCCTGAAGCTGTTTCAAAAAATTGAAGCAGAAGGAAAACTTCCAGACTGTTTTTATGAAGCCAGCATTACCCTGATTTCCAAACCAGGCAAAAACCACACCAAAAAAAAAAAAAAAAAAAAAAGAATTTCAGACCAATATCACTGATGAATATGAATGCTAAGATTCTCAACAAGATCCTAGCAAACAGGATCCAACAGCACATTAAAAAGATTATCCACCATGACTAGATGGGATTCATCCCAGGGTTACAAGGATGGTTCAACATTCGCAAATCAATGTGATAGAACAAATCAATAAGAGAAGAGATAAGAACCACATGGTCCTCTCAATTGATGCAGAAAAAGCATTTGACAAAATCCAGCATCTGTTCCTGATTAAAATGCTTCAAAGTATGGCGATAGAGGGAACTTTCCTGAACTTCATCAAATCTATCCATGGAAATGTTGCTCTTAAAGGAACTTTTCCTTTAGTGTAAAAAGGATGTATAGGCTTTGGAGCCAGATCAAGTTCAGGGCTAGTAACTTGCTATACTAGCTGACAGGTTTGGGAAGGTTACTTTTTGTCTCTGAATGGTAGTATCTAATCTGTGAAAAAGCCATAATGTTATCCGCTTTCCATACCTGTGAAAACATTAAATTCTATATTATATTCAATGGGTAAGTATAGCATAATATATGCCCAATTACTGCAAATTTCTTCCCTTGTCCTTAGTATTTAACAAATGATGTTGCTTTAATTTAAAGGAGATGCAAATGAAAACTACAATGAGATATCACCTCACACCTGTTAGAAGGCTAAAAAAAAAAAAAAACAAAACACAAAAAACCAAAAAACAAACCCACAGGAAATAGCAAGTGTTGGTGAGGATGTAAAACAATAAGTCTGGGTGCAAATTGTTACAGCCACTGTGGAAAGAAAACAGTATGGAGGTTCCTCAAAAAATTAAAATTAAAACCATGCTATTTTTTATTAGTCAATCAGAGAAAGACAATTATCATATGATATCCCTGATATGAGGAAGTTGAGAGGCAGTGCGGGGGGTTTGGGGGGTAGGAAGGTAGAAAATGAAACAAGATGAGATCAGGAGGGAGACAAACCATAAGAGACTCTTAATGTCCAAAACAAACTGAGGGTTGTGGGGGCGGGGGGAAGGGGGTAGGGAGAGGGTGGTTGGATTATGGACATTGGGGAAGGTATGTGCTATGGTGAGTGCTGTGAGGTGTAAACCTGGCGATTCACAGACCTGTACCCCTGGGGCTAATAATACATTATATGTTTATAAAAAATTTTAAAAAATTATTTAAAAAAATCGTATGAAGGAACTGGTCGGATATGAAGATTCTTTGAAGGAGAATGCAGGCAACTGGTGTGTATACAGCCAACGAAGCAGTGGGGAGGCCGAGACTCGTGGGTTGAGAGTGTTAAATTGGCTTGGGTTGCTAAATTGTAAATCCTTGGCTGAGGTTCTCACCCTAACAAAGGTCGTTTGCATTTTTATAGGATTTACATTGCCATTGGAGAAAAAAAATTTTTTTGCATCTCTGCTGTATAACAAAGCTTGCAGCTTAGTTTTCTTTTTTTCCCTTTTTTAATAAAGATTTTTATTTATTTACTTGACAGAGAGAGGTCACAAGCTGGCAGAGAGGCAGGCAGAGAGAGAGGAAGGGAAGCAGGCTCCCCGCTGAGCAGAGAGCCCGATTCGGGGCTCGATCACGACCCTAGCTGAAGGCAGATGCTCAATCCACTGAGCCACCCAGGCGCCCCGCAGCTTAGTTTTCTATAAGTTAATTTCTGCCCTTAAAAAAGTAGTAAAACACCCTAATGGTAAACAGTAAATCAAAGTTAGGAGAGTCCAAAGACCCTTGGTGGGCTTGTCTGATGGTGCCCTTACCATGACAATGAAGCCCACAGTAACCTTGCCTGTTTTTCTTGCAAGTTCTGGTTCTAACAGGTACAGTTCAGCGGTGCTTATTTTACTTTATTTCATTTATTTATTTATTTCAAGTGAAAATGTTTTAGTATTTAATGTCTTAGTATTAATAGCTATTGGCTCAAAAATTAAAATATTCCATCAAATGTACACACTTGAGTTATTAAAACTTGGTTATAGGGGCACCTGGGTGGCTCAGTGGGTTAAGCCTCTGCTTTCGGTTCAGGTCATGATCCCAGGGTCCTGGGATCGAGCCCCATATCGGACTCTTTGCTCAGTGGGGAGCCTGCTTCCTCCTCTGTCTCTCTGCCTGCCTGTCTGCCTACTTGTGATCTCTGTCAAATAAATAAATTAAAAATAAAAAATAGGTGGAGATAAACACATCAGCTTTAATGGAGATAGTATGCAATAAAAATGAAAAATCTACTTTGGGAAAGTTAACACAAATAGAAAAATTGATTAAAATTGTGTTCACTAAAAGTCCTGCCATTAGCATTTTTATTTAGTACAATATATGCTAGAATATAAATACATAACAATATACCTTTTCTTATCATTGGGAGTCCTTTATACAACTAAAATCAATGGCCAATATTTTATATGAAAAAGAAAAATAAACTAAACCTGCAAATTCTCAGAAAAGAAGCAAGGATATAGGAAAATAAAGTATTTTATATAAATTACAGAGGACAATTACAGTGAAAATCCATTACCTTCCTCTGACTCAATTTTACAAAATAAAGTCAACATGTATTATTCTGTGAACTGTTAAGTTTAAAGTAATTTTTTTTTAAATTATGGAAGTATGTAATATATTGCCCATCATAAAACACTGAAAAATACTGACGGGATAAATACTACTCATAATCCAACCATGTAGATGTATATTGGGGAGTAATCAATATATTTTAACATTTCCAGCTAACATCTCTTTAAGGCAGAAACATCATTACTGAATAGAAATGTTTTTAGGTGAAGGAATTAAAAGAATAGGGTCTACTGAATTTAAGCAATAGCCACCAAACATAAAACTGGGATCCTGAAATACCTTTTTGTGGCATTCAGAATAGAATCAGCATTTTAGAAATACCCACTTCAGTTTTGTTAGGAGAGAGTCTCCAGCTGGCTGGATCAAAAGAGGAGAAGGGTGCTTCCAAAGATGGAGAGTATATAATATAGTGAGATACAGAATTCAAAGCAAGTATGTGAGTATGTGTATATATCGTATTATTGCTATAGCTGTGTTTATATATGAATCTGTATATATGTGTGTATTCGTATACACACAACTGATATGCTCTTAATACATAGCTGTGTTTATTTTTCCCCAGTTTGAGGAGTTTGTGACATGTTATTATTCCTGTTCTCTCTCGGATATCATGGGATAAAACCCAGTCTCAAAGGTTTCAAATTCCATGAAAACAACCGTGTGTACATTTGTGGTTTTATATACACATATATATGGCAAATACATACACACACACACAATTTTGTCTTTAGTGCTAATGCAAGTTGGATCTTGGAAAAAAATGTAGGTAAAGTATCATGTGTTTCTGTCTGTGCTTGGAACATACTGTAAAATGTTATATATTTGGAATATATTTTGTGGTTTGCCTAATATTTATAAAGACAACTCTGGGAAGAAATCAAAAGGTGATTTCATTGAAATACTAGAGAAATGGGGGCCATGTTACCTCTGATTGGAGCCTTATCATTGTATAGTAAAAATATGCATTTCTATGTCAACATCCAGATTGTTTTATATGTTAATATGGTGGCAGGAATCCCTAATAAAAATACTGGGGCAGGGGGGAGGAACACTGTGGCCCTTTCAAAAGGTAGTGGTCAAAGACAAACTGTTATCTTGATCCCATACACGGTTCTGGAGTTGACCTTCTTTTCATAGTCTTCTTTCGGTGGTGTAGTTCAGCAAGGTTTTCATCAGGAAATTCAGCCGTAGTATCTGGGGCTGTGGTGGCTCAGTCTGCAGCCCACGAAGGCAGTCAATCCCACAGGTCACTGTGTATTCACACATTCAGGTTGTACCAAGCCCCGATGATGCAAGCCCCTGTCAATATTACGTTTCTGCCCGCATATGCTTTTGATTGGATAACATTATCTCCTTGGGAATAACAGCCAACTTCAACCACATTATTTACGCCCTTTATTACCCTTGACCCCTTGGTGTCTCCACTCAGCACCCTGTATGTGTCATAGTCAACTAAGTGACTATCCCTTTAAACTTCAGGCGTAAGTTTTCAAGGAGCCCACCTCTACACACTGGCCCTCCTGCTCAGGGTCTGGTACATCTTACAAGTTCAATAAAGCTTGTTGCATTACTGATGAGCTGGGATCTGAGCCACTTTGTGAAAAAGAAAAAAAATGGTGGGTGCCAGGTAGTGGACGTGGCAAGGTGGTTCAGCAGAGTTGAAGGACATCCACACTCAGCAGGGGGAGGGCAGACGGTAACGTGGGACCGATTGCGGCGGAGCCAGGCAGGAGCAGGGGAGAAGGATGCAGACCGAGAAAGCACCGACATCTTAATGAGAAGTGAGGTGTAAGGAGCCTTCTATTCACAGTCGGGCTCCCTCTCCCTTGGGCTGTCCTTTCTGTCACAAGTGGGCAGAGTGCACTCTCGGTAGGAAGAGGAGGGAGAGCGAAGAACAGAGAAGCCCTGGATGCCAGACGCAGCGACAGGTTCCTCTACAGCCACCTCCCTCCGAAACAAGCTTCAGCACGCGAAGACTTGGCTTCTGTTAAAAACCTCCCTGGGTCTGTTCGAGCGTGACAGGACGGTCTCGATCGAGGGAGGAGACACCTGACAGCTCCTCTCCCACCCGCCTGGCCCCGCAAGCCCTATCCCGGCTGCCGGCGGGCGCCTCCAGGCGTCGCACACCCGGGCGCCCAGCAGCCGCGTTTCCAGCCCGGGCTGGGACCGCGGTGCCCGCGGGCGCGTGCCCAAGCGGGCGTGCCGGGAGCGCGCGCGAGCCGGGGGGCGGAGCGTTGGGCGGAGAGCAGCCAGGGCGGCGCGGCGCGTCTCGGCTTCGCAACTGCCGGCCGCCGCGCGCCCCCAGCTCCGGCTGGCCCGGGGTCCGAATCCCCGCCCCGCCCCCCGCCCTCTCGCCCGGCCCACGGGGGACGTGCCGCTGCCGACTCGCGCCCGCCACTTGATAGCAGGGCACACCCGGAGAGGACGCGGAGCCATGAGCCGCCTGCCCCGGAGGGTGGCGGCGCTGCTGCTCGGGCTGCTCGTGGAGGTAGGGGCCGAGGCCGGGCCGCGCTTCCCCGGGCGCCTCTCAGACGCGCTAGCGGAGCGCGAACAATGCCGGGGGCCGAGCGGGGTGCAGTGCCGGGACGCCCCCGAAAGACCATCCGGGAGAACCCGAGAGGTCGAGCGGCGGAGAGCCACAGGCTCGCGGACCTGCATAAGTCCGGCTGCTGAATGTGTGGGGATCCTGGTGACAAGGTCCCATCCGTCCCCCACCCCCGGGCTCCCCCCGGCCTCCCCTCCTGTTCCCCACCCAAGACCGCCTACGCTTCCCCACACCCCTTCTCCCGCGCTCCGGGCTGGCTTTTTTCCCTTGCTCGTCGCGGCGGTCTGGAGGACTCAGGAGTGACCTTTACGCGTTGTACCCCAAGTTCCCTCGAGGAGGGCGGGAAGGAGGGGGTTCCGCGCGGCGGGGGAGGGGGCGGTGGTCCCGGGAGCGGCGCAGGCGCAGTGTCCAGGCCGCGTGCGGTTCGAGGTTGGAGTGGGGGGAGCGCGGAGGTGCGAACGCGCGGACTCGTAGTTGTGGGAAAATGTCACGGAATAGCAGGGAAGTCGCCGCGCTGAGCGGGAGAAGGCATTCCTAAGCGTGAAAATGAAGCGCACGGTCTCCAGTTTGGAGAGAAAAATTCCGCGGAGAGTTTGGGTGTTGGGCGTGATTTTCTGGAAGCCTAGAGAGGGAACTTGTTGAAGCCACTGGCAGCGGCAGCGCCCGGTGAAATCAACACTCCCGCCGCCGCTCCAACCCACCCCGCCCTGCCCTGGGGCTGGGAAGTTGCGCCCCCCAATGGGGGGGCTCCCCCTTTTTTCTAAAGCGGGTTTTTTAAAAGGTGAGCTAGTAGGATCCTGGGGTGTGGAGTCTGACTTAGGGTTTGTCCAATTCCCTGCTCGTCTTCGTTACTTTGAAGGAAATTTGCATTAAATTAATGAAATCAGAGTGAATGGGTGATGAATACTTATACTCCTTTCTGTGTTTTCTATTTTAGAGGCCTGTAAAACTTTAATAGTTGGGTATCTGTGCTGGAAATTACTTGGTTTTCTTAGTTGATTAAAAGATGATTATTAGGAAATATTGGATGGGAACGTCTTCTTAGCACTCGAAAGTAAGGTTGATGTTTTGAAAAGCTTCTTGCTCCAGGCAGACTTTTTGTTTTTTCCTTAAGATTATTTATTTATTTGAGAGAGAGAGAGAGAGAGAGCAAGTGCCCTAGCAGGGGTAGGGGCAAAGGGAGAGGGAGAAGCCGACTTCCCTTTGAGCAGGGAGCCCTATGGGGGAACTGAATCCCAGGACCCTGGGATCATGAACTGAGCTGAGTGAAGGCTGGTGGTTAACTGACGGAGCCACCCAGGCCCATGTTATTGTTCTTTGGTTTCTTATTTAGTATTTTTGTATGGTGCCTCCTCACATGCATTCTTTGCATTTGTTGAGAATTTTAAAACCTTAGGTATCACATCTCTGTGACTCACCAGACAGAACATGGGGGAAGTGAATCTGAAAGGGCTGTTTCCCTAAACACCAATGAATCTGTACTTAATGCATGCAGTGCCCGCCTCCCAGCCACCTTTTCAAATCAGCTTTTGATAAAATTATCTAGCGTTCCATTGTCCTGCCTTTCCCTGGGCTTTAGTGTGTGTGGTGCTGTGTCCTGTTATGTAGCTGAGATTGCTTCAGGGACCCAGTGCTTTCCAAAGAAGCTTCCTTTCCAAAGGAATTTCTCATCTTAATAGAGTGTTCAAGTCATGTCTGAAAGGTTGAGATGATATGAAAGGCAGAACTGTGACAACAGTGAAAACGAAATGACTAAGCTGATGTTCTCAAAGTCAAATATCTAGATGATGGGTAATTTCTGCTTTCAGTACAACGGTGTGGTGTAGCCCACTTTCATGAGATGATTATCCTAAGCACCTGATTTGTCTCTGGGGGAGAGGTGTCTCTCTGAGGAAGTAAGATTTTTTTAAATATAGTTCATCACATGGAATTTTATGCATGAGATAGGTACTGAGATGTTTTCATCTTAAATTGGTTGCTCTGAATTTCATCTAAAATTGGCTGTTGTCAGAGCACCTTTGATGCTCGAAATCCTGAATCACATACGTAAGTGTGCAATCACATTTACCAGATATGTGAGGAGGCAAAGAGTTCTCTACACGTTAAGCACATAAAAATACCTACCGATGGAAATATTTGGGGACTTCTGACAGCCAACGGCAACCCAGGAGCCCAGGAGCGTTGCCTCTATTTCTTTGTTCTGCTTGAATGGGTTTAACTGTAATTGATTATATGCTGCTGGGGGAAAAAGGGCATCCTCCTAGCAGTAGTCATTCCATTCCAGCCCTGCAGCACTCTGTTCCTAGCCAGCACCACCTGGGACCAGGCAGCAAGAAATCCTTAAGTAGGGAGGGCAACCGGAAACTGTTTTGAAAAGGGCTCCCCCTCCCCCCATCCCTTTATAGAAATTCACATACCTGTTAGACATAAAGGCTACATATTTATTTTTTACTTATCGCACATTATTTATAGAGTACTTACCCTGTTTCAGGTGCTGGTCTAAGTAAGCACTTTACAAGTATTAACTGATTACAAATATTAACTTAGCAATGACTTCTTTTGCCATTTTATTTCAAAGGGAAGATGTTATGAAGAACTTGTCCACAGTCTCAGCTGCTGTGAAATGTGAGGGACTTGAGATAGAAACCCAGGCAGCTGGCCTCCGCCTCCCTGTGCTGCGCTACTGGTTCTCCCACTGCTGGACACCACAGAGACGTGGCAAGGATTTGCACATAGGGTGTCCTGAAGCCAGGGGTGGGCTTGGAGAGATCTGTGTTCCATGAAGCAGGTGAACCAGCAAAATATGCTCTAGAGTTCAGTCACACTTCCTTAGGGGACCCATGTAATCTAGCGTCCAAACTGTGACGCTTGGGAGAATGAAATCAGAAGCTCTTAGTAACTGGGCCCGCGCAGCAGACATCAGTCCACAGGACTGTCTCAGGAAATTTGGTTATTGGCTCACCCTAAAGCCTAGAGAGGGCTTTAAAGTAGGAACAACAGGCTGTTGAGAGCACCGCCTCTTCCCCAGGGAGGCTTCTTAGGAGCTCATTAGTGAAGTGACCTTTCCTTTCTGGTATCTCAGAGTTTCCTATGAATTGCAGGAAAAGCAGATGAGGCCGCTCATTATATCTCCCTAACCCCCTCCTCCCCCCACTGTCACTCTGCCAGCTGCTTAGGTCCCAGGCACCCAGGTCACGAATGTGGTCACAGAATCAGGGAATCCCAGGGCCTTTTTTGGGTAATAAAATTCCAAAATTCTCTGCTTCTCTTCTGCTCACTGGCTCCTGTGAGGCCCCGAGGACAGTGCCTCCAGAAAGACTGAAAGTGCTAGACTGTCTCCTGGTAGCCCTGGGAAAGTCATTCCCAGCGGTCTTCATGGAGCTGCAGTGGCACCTTAGAAGCCAGAGAAAAAAAAAAAATTTAAGTCTGATTGTGCTTTAGTTGAACCTGGGGAGTAATTAGGCTCTAGGGGTATGGGCCTCTCAGGGGCTTTTTATCAGAGTGCCTCATTTTCTAGATATTGTTATTGCAGTCACTTTCTGGAGGTCAGGTTGTTGACACTTTTATAATATACTTTGTCGTGTTTGTTCCAAGGGCTCCGAAATGAGCCTAGAAACATGCAGTGTACTATTTAATACAACTCTGCCCAGTGCAAGTGCCGGGTGTTCTGTTGGATCTGTTCACTGGGGGAATGAACTCTGCTGGGTTACCGACTGGAGGGACTGGCATCAGTATTTTTCTGTTTCTCCCCTGGCACCCCAAACTGGAAGCCTTTAAGGGAGACTGCTCCGTGTGTTTCAAAGTCGTTGCCACAGAAGAACAACCCCTTCTTAGGCTAAAAAAAGGGAGAGGTCTTCTCCTAGAAAGAGGGTTGAAAAGTGAACACTGTCTTTTGAAACTAAGGAAAATAAGAGGATTACTGAGTATTTTTCTAACGTCCTATGACGTTAGAGGCTAGAGATTAGAACCTGGGAGGCTAGAGATTAGAACCAAGTCGTGTTTAAGGTTTTTTTGTTTGTTCGTTTGTTCCTTGCCATATGTCTCTTGTGCCCTGGAATGCCAGCAGTTGTGGCAGCCCTTGGGTCCCAGTTCTCTGACATTAACCTTTTCAGCCCTCCCACTTTGTAGACCTTTTGGAATCTGAGCAATGTGCAATTTGAATGCAAAAGAAGACTGTGGGGAGTTTGTTTCCTCTAGAGGCACAAGGGAGGCGGGGTGCTGAGGATGAGAGCTGGCACTGATAAATGAACCCAGTGGCTAGCACTTGCTCTGAAGTAGGGAAAGCCTGGCCCAGGTATGTGAGGAGAGCCAGACTTGGGGCTCTAACTGGCCCTTGCTTTCTTTTGTGCACGGTTATAAAGGCCAGCTGGGGGGACAGCTGGGGGGACGTGACTCCAGAAGTGCATGGATTAGGCTCGTGGTCACGTGATTATCTAGCCATAGGATGACAGCTCATTTTCCTAGAACTCGTGTTTGTCATCTCTTCTTGATGAGGCCTCTCCCATGTCACCCTTAGTGACACCCTGTATAAATCCCAGCCTCCCTGCTCAGACCAATTCCTTCCCTTCTCTGTATCTATTACCTCTAAAATATGATGGGATTTACATTATAAGGGCAAAAGTTTGTTCCATTTTGTTAACCGAAATATCCCCAGCTCCTAGAACAGGACCTGCCACAGAACAGGACTCCGTAAATATTTGAATGAGTAAACAGATTAGTGGGTAATGATCATGGGTGAAGGAACTGAGTGGATCTACAGTAGGAGAGGGGAAGGTCATTGTTTAGTTGTGAGCATCTGTACTAGGACTTAGCTCTAATCTGTTTGAACACCTGCAGTGATGGAAACTTAAAATCTCTCAAAACAATGCATCAGTTTTTTGGACAATCTCAGTAGTTTAAGTTTTCTGTTATGTTGAGGAGAAATGACTGTGTTGTTTTTACCTGGTTCTAGTTCTACATTCTTGGGCCTTGTAGAAGAAATAGAATCACAGTGTCAACCCCTCAGTGTTTGACCACAGCTATTATAGTCCCCACTGTGTTCTTCTCAAGGTTCATTCCCTTCTGTCATTTCTCCAAGGACGTGGTTTTGAATCCTCTCACCATCCTCACAGCTGCCTTTTGAAAACTCTGTCACTTTGTTAGACTCAAGTAATTCTCACTGATTGGTCCTAGAAAAAGTCAAAACTAATCCGTTTAAAACAAGGGCCAAAATTTTGTTGTTAATAGTGGGAGAAAAAGCAAAGCTCAAGTTATAAAAATGAGTTAATTTTATCTAAGTATTTTTGTAATTATGAATCCATTTTGGGGGTGGGAGAGAGATTAATTTTTCTGACAAAAATCTATGATGAATAATAGGATAGTCTTCACTCGACATTGGAAATTAGAGGCATGATCATAAAGTTTTTTGTCTTTTTTTCCCTCAGAATTCTATATTCTAGTAATCAACCCTTCCCCCCCAATTCCCACCTCTAGCTTCTCCTGATCTTTTTTATTTCATATCCTTCTCCTTTGGTCATTGTTAGTGATTTAGCTACCAGATTCTTTTGTCCCTTCCATAGGCTTCATGAGCTACTGCATCTCTGTGAGATCTACAAGGTCATTGCTGTCTGTTCCTGTGGTATCTGTTGTACTCTCCTGTGATCTTGTCATCAAAGATGTCGCATACTTAAGTGGGCTGGGTTGTTGGTGCACTGCTTTAGGAGAGAGTTCAGTAGTGAGTATATTTTGTCATGAAGCCTTTAGCTTGCCTCTTATCTCTTCCCCACTGTGACTTATTTGAGCAATAAGGACACACTGTTCTATAGGTGTGACTGACTGGCTCTATCACAGCCCTAGTGTGGACCTTGTCATATGCAGATAAGATAAGCCAAGAGATTCACATTGAATTTTCAGTGACACTTCAATCTTTTAAATATGGGCTCCGGGTAACCCACAAATCCTCACAAAAGTTGTGGAGATGTTTATTATAATTTATTATAATTTTAAAAACTGAAATTGAGGACTATATATTTATTCTAATTATATTTCACGTTACATTCTTCATGTCATCTTGTTAAAATTGTCAGCATCTGCTTGGATGTCTCAGTCCATTTGGGAGGCTATAACAAAATACCACCTACTGGTATAAACAACAGAAGTTTATTTCTTATGGCTCCAGAGGCTGAGAAGTCCAAGATCAAGGCTTCAGCATGGCTGAATCTTAGTGAGGGCCCTCTTCCTGACTTGTAGTGAAGCACCTTCTAGCTGTGTCCTCACTTGGTGGAAAGGGCAAGGGGTCTCTGTGGGATCCCTTTTAGAGGAGCACTAATCCCATTCACGAGGGCCTTAAACACCTCCTAGGGGCCCCAAACCAGCACATCAGGCATTAGGGTTTCAACATATGGATTTTGAGGGAACGTGAACATTCAGACCATAATAGATGATGACACGACCATGTGTTGTAGAATCTCAACTCTTTGTATATGGGCTGGTAATCTTTGAGTAAATTACTTAAGCTCTCATCGACTCAGGTGATTCACCTATAGAAAGAGAAGTGCCTTAGTGTTGAGGGAGTCCATGGGAAAATCCCCCACTTGAGACAACTCTGTGTAGGCTGGATAAACAGATTGTGAACATTGTCTCTAGGCAGGCCCCAGGCATCTTTATTTTTTAACAGGTGCACAGTGCTTCTGATGATGAGACGACAGTCTGTAGTCAGCCCAGCCAGACTAAACTGTTTGCTACGGGTCCCCGAAGGCACCACATGATCTCTGGTTGTTTCCCTTCCCTCTTACTTTTCCATTTGAACTCCCACCATAGTTGAAGATGATTAGGTGATGTCTAGGAAGACCATGCTAATTGTCCCCTCGGGTATGAGTTAAGTGCCAGAGTTGGGCAAACCACTTTCAGGACCTCCTAGCAGAGGTATTTTAATTGCCCATTTGTGGTCTGTGAACCTGTTAGACCTTGAGCTTTTAGGGGACCTTGGTTCCGAAAAGTTTAGCAGATATGGGAAGAGGGGGTGTGGAATGAGAGCAGGAGCCTGGATGTAGAGATTTACCTCAGGAAAGAGAATGTGGTTTGAGTCGGGAAATGAGGAGGTGAGCAAGGGGAAAGGTGTAGAAATATTTTAGGTTTAGTGGGGCAACTGGGTGAGATACTTGTTGTTGTTGTTGTTAAAGTAATCCAAGAAGCCGAGTTGGAAAGCATCTGAACTTTAAGTAATGGCAAAGGTCTGAGAGAGGTATTGTGGGAAGGGCCACTTAGATGGTGTATACCTCTTCGTTGCAGAACATTGCTGGCTGAGATTTAAATGAACATTTCTAATAGTCCTGTGGATACAGCCAAGTGTCCTGACTTGCCTTTGAATGACAAGGGAGCAGAGGAATGAGAAGGTAGCTACTAGAGTTGGGATTGGTGCTGGGACCATGGTAGTATGTCAGGAGCATGAGAATTCTTAGAGGTTATTGTTAAGATGGCTAATTTAGGGTCAGTCTGGAAGGTATAAAATTAGAAGGGGGTTCATGGATTGGAAAATGAAGAAAGTGGAGGATATGGGGCAGATCCCCATAAATTGAGCCATTGGGAAAAGAGTGAGGATATTGTGCTAAGGAAAAAAAAACTTGCTATGAGGTCTGTATTAGTTTTCTGTTACTGCTGTAACATTAGCTCAAACTCAATGGCTTAAAACAACACAAACTTACTATCTTGAGGTTCTGGAGATCAGATGTCTTACATTGGACTCACTAAAAATTAGGGTGTCAGCAGGACTGCTGGGCTGCATTCCTACTGGAGGCTCTACTGCATACTCTGTTTCCTTGCCTTTTTAGTTTCTAAAGGCTGCACCCATTCCATGATTGCTGGTCCCTTCTTTCATCTTCAAAGAATAGTATGTTCAAATTTCGCTCACTTCTGCCTCCTTGTGTCCCTTATAAAGGCTCTTGTGAATAGAATAGATGGTGCCTACCCAAATTAGCCAGGATAATCTCTCCATCTCAAGATCCTCAACTTAATCACATTTGGAAAGTCTTTTGGCCATGTAAGGTGACATACAGGTTTCAGACATTAGTTGGTGGACATCTTTGAAGGGAAGAAGAGGCATTATTTTGCATAATACAAGGTTGAAAAAACTACTGCTTAACATAAATATTGTGGCTAAATCACTGTTAGTGAAGTTTTTTTACAGTCCATTAACACATTGCCTACAAGATTATTCTGTGGGAAACTAATCTGTGCAGTCCAAAGCCCTGCTGAGATAGATGGTCAGTGGAGTGAGTGAGTAAGTGTGTGCCACAACTCGCTGCGCTGGGTTGAAGTGAAGATTTATTAGTAAGTCTGTTTCATGCTTTGAGTTCTTGGTAGGAGGTGTGAAAATATGTGGTACTCAGCCTTGTGGAAGTTGATGTTTATTTCCAATTTTCCTGAGTTGCACAGGAGGGCAAATCATAGATAGAGAAAAGGTTTCTGTCATCATGGAATTGAGACCACAGGTTACCTGATGCACTTGATGCTTTTTCCACTTCCTTGCAGGAAAGGAACTGGTCTTCACACTGGTCCCCTGAGTTGGGTGTTTGGGGCCATCACTGTGGTGGCTTCTCAGGCTTGCCTCATGATCGTCTCTGTGGGGAATGACTGCCCTTGGAGACTGCCTTCTGGACAGGAGTCATCCTACTCCTGTGAGACTAAAGGGGTTGGCAAGGAGTCTGGGAAGATGGCAGAGTAGGAGGATCCTAAGTTCACCTCATACAACAGATACACCTAGTAATAGCCACACTGGTGTAACTAACCCAGAAAATGAACCGAAGACTGGAAGAACAGACACTCCACAATGAATCTTAGAGAAGCCACATTGAGAAATGGTAGGAAGGGCATGGTCCTGGTCAATCAGGATCCAAACTATCCAGTGAGATGAACCATTAATTGGAGGAGTACCATGGAGCCTGGAGCATGGAGAAGGAACAGAAATACACCCCACACCAGGTACCCCAGACACAGGGGACCTGCACTGTGAAGATGACTCCCCATAAGATTTGACTTTGAAAGCAGAGGGGCTTAACTTTGTGAGTTTTTATAGTCAGTGAGACTTTTCTCCAAGAATAAAAGAGTTGGCAGAAGCCATTTCTCACAACCGCCCCCTGCCTGGACTAAATACCCAGACACCTGCAAGAACCAGCTTGAACACTCTCCATATAGCTTGTTAACACCATGTGTCCTACCTTGTGCTCTCCTTTGAATTTGCCCCGTCCAACCCACCCTATCTGACAGAAGTCCCATCAAAGCAGCTCGTCAGATCTCCTCCTTCAAGCAGTACCGGTAAGCAGCTGCATAGGCCTTGCTAATACTACATGCCCTGCCCCCATGTTCTCCTATGGACTTGTCCCATCCAACTAGCCCCACTTGGCAGAAGTCCCTCCAAAGCAGCTCCATGTCTCATCCTGCAAGAAGACCAGCATACATCTTACTAACTAATACCATGTGACCTGCACTCCCACATTCTCCTGCAGACTTCCCTGTCCAACCAGCCCCACTAGGCAGGAGCCTATCTAAAGCAGCTCCAGAGGCTTCTCATTCTTTAGTCAGCCCCAGCAGTGCCCAACAGCACTCCAAAGTGACTCCTCTCAGGGAAGTCATAAGGCCAGTGCTTTTAAGATCAAGAGGAGAAGATAACCATACACAACAGTCCCACTGCAGCCCCAGCAGTGGGCTGGGGTCAGACATTCAGTCTGACTGCCAGTCCCACCCACCAACAAAAACTTCACAGGGAGCAGCACAAAGAGAGATCGCTGTGACTACAGCAACTCTGCAACTCACTGCAACCACAGCAACTCACTACAACCCCAAGAGATGGACTGGGGTAGACACCTGGTCTGACTGCAGGCCCTGCCCACCAGTGAAAGCCTTTCAGGAGAACAACTCAGGGAGACACACTGCAGTTAAGTGTGACTGCAGCCCTGGCAAATGGGCTGAGGAAAGGCATCTGGTCTGACAGAACTACAAGCCCAGTGTGGCCCCAGACTGACCCCTTAATGATGCAGTGACCAGACACCGCCTACAATAGGTAAAGAGAGCCATTGTAACTGAGTGAACTGAAGGCAAACATGGCTCAACCACAGGAGTAAGGTGCATGCAGCACATGCAGGAGATACTCCTTGAAGTGCCAGGTTCTGGTGAAGCGGGAACATTGCACTATTGAGCATTATAGGACCTATTCTCTGTAAGGCCAGTGCTTTTAAGATCAAGAGACATAAATGACTTTCCTAATACATTGAAACAAACACAGAGGGTTAGACAAAAAAAGGAGAGGAATATGACTCAAATGAAAGAACAGGGCAAAATCACAACAAGAGAACTAAATAAAATGGAGATAAAGCAATATTCCTGATAGAAATTTCATCTCTGATTGGTTCTTTTTATGTTTTCTACTTCTATTTTTAAAGAATCAATTAGAGATGAAGAACTGAATAATTGAATTTAAAAACACACTAGAGAGAGGAAATCATAGACCAGAGGAAGCAGAAGAACAGACAGCAAGCTGGAAGACAGAGTAGTGGAAAGGAATCTAGCTGAACAAC
The DNA here is from genome assembly GCF_022355385.1 of Mustela nigripes. Classification (NCBI taxonomy): domain Eukaryota; kingdom Metazoa; phylum Chordata; class Mammalia; order Carnivora; family Mustelidae; genus Mustela; species Mustela nigripes. The sequence goes on along the minus strand of NC_081560.1, from coordinate 101,393,122 downwards.
AGAAAGAAAAAAAAGGATAATAAAGAATGAGACTAGGTTAAGGGAACTCAGCAATATCATCAAACTTAACAATATTGGCATTATAGCAATCCCAGAAAGAGAAGAGAGAAATTGGGGGAGAAAATTTATTTGAGGAAATAATAGCTGAAAACTTCCCTAATCTAGAAAAGGAAACAGACATCCAGATTCAGGAGGCACAGAGAGCCCTCAACAAAATCAACCCAAGGAGGGCCACGCCAAGATATTGTAATTAAAATGGCAAAAAGTAGTGATAAAGAATTTTAAAAGCACCAAGAAAAAGGAAGACAGATGCATACAAGGGAAACTTTCTAAAGCTATTAGCTGGATTTTCAGCAGAAACTTTGCAAGCCTGAAGCAAGTGGCATGCTATATTCAAAGTGCTGAAAGGAAAAAAAAAACCTGTAACCTAGAATATTCTGTCTAGCAAAACTGTCATTCAGAATAGAAGAGAGAGAATTTACCAGACAAACAAAAACTAAAAGAGTTCATTACCACTAAACCAATCTTATAAGAAATTTTAAAAGGAATGCTTTATGTGTATAGGAAAGGCCATAATCAGGGGTAAGAAAATTGCAAAAGGAAAAAAATTTCACAGGTACATAAAAACATAAAAAAAGGAGCAGATTGATCACTTGTAAAACCAGTGTGGAGGTTAGGACACAAAAGCAATAGAATCAATTAGAACTACGAAAATCAGTCAAGGATTCGCAAAATAAAAGTATGTGAAGTATGACATACATAAAATGTGGGTGGGGCAAAGATTTAATGCTTTTAGAATGGGTTCAAACTTAATTGACCACCATCAATCTAATATAAATTGCTATATGTACTGGATGTTAAATATCACCCTAACAGTAACCACAAATCAAAAACCTATAATAGATATACAAAAAAAAAAAAAAAAAAAAAAAAAAAGAATCCAGGCATATCACTAAAGAAAGCTATCAAACCCAAGAGGAAGAGAGCAAGAGAAGAAAGGAATTACAGAAGAACTACAAAAACAACTGTAAAACAAGTAATAAATTGGCAGTAAGTATATACCTATCAATAATTACTTTTAATGTAAATAGACTAAATTCTCCAGTCAAAAGGGATAGGATTCTGAATTCTTAATTTAAGAATTAATAAGATTGATAAACCACTGGCCAGACTTACCCAAAAGAAAAGAGAAAGGACCCAAATTAATAAAACCATGAATGGAAGGGGAGAGATCATGCCTAACACCAAAGAAATAGAAACAATATTAGAAATTATTATCAGCAACTGTATGCCAACAAATTAAGCTAGAAGAAATGGGTGCCTTCCTGGAAACTTACAAACTACCAAGACGGAAACAGGAAGAAGTAGATAATCTGAATAGACCAAATATCATAACGAAATTGAAGCAGTCATCAAAAACCTCCCAAAAAATGAAAGTCCAGGGCCAGATGGCTTCCCATGGGAATTCTACTAAACATTTAAAGAAGAAATAATGCCTATTCTTTTGAAGTTGTTTCAAAAAATAGAAACAGAAGGAAAACTTCCAAACCAGCTCTGTGAGGCCAGCATTACCCTGGTTCCCAAACCAGGCAAAGACCCCATCAAAAAGGAAAATTACAAACCATATCCCTGATGAATATAGATGCCAAGATTCTCAACAAGATCCCAGCTAATAGGATCCATTAATAGTACATTAAAAGGATTATCCATCGTGCTCAGATGGGATTCATTCCTTTGTTGAAATTTTTAAGGTACTTTTTGGAAACATCTTGCATTTGAGTGTTTTTTAGACTCTCTATTATTTTATTTTTCCAACCTTTCTATTTATAAAAGATGCTGATGATGCCCAAAAAACAAATAGTCTAGTCAAGAAATGGGGGGCAGAAGATATGAATAGACATTTTTTCAAAGAAGACACGCAGATAGCTAACAGACACATAAAAAGATGTTACTATCACTCATCCTCAGGGAAGTACAGATCAAAACTACAATGAGATATCACCTCATACATGTCAGAATGGCTAAATTAACAACACAGGAAAGAACAGACATTGGTGTGGATGTGGAGAAAGGGGAACCTTCTTACACTGTTGGTGGGAATCCAAACTGGTGCAGCCATTCTGGAAAACAGTATGGAGGTTCCTCAAAAAGTTAAAAATAGAGCTACCCTATTACCCAGTAGTTGCTCTACTAGGTTTTATCTAGAGGGTACAAAAATCTGATTTGAAGGGCACATGCACCCCAGTGTCTATAGCAGCATACTCTAAGTTATGGAAAGAGCCCAAATGTCCATTAACTGATAAGAAAGATATGTCTGTGTGTGTGTGTGTATGTGTACACACACACAATGGAATATTAATTACAAAAAATAAAATCTTGCCATTTGCAAAGACATTGATGGGGCTAGAGTGTATTATGCTAAGTGAAATAGGTCAGTCAGAAAAAGAAAAATACCGTATGATTTCACTCATGTGGAATTTAAGAAATGAAACAGATGAACGTAGGGGGAAAAGAGAAAGAGGGAAATCATGAAACAGACTCTACTCTTGAGAACAAATGATGGGTTGCTGGAGGGGAGGTGGATGGGGGGATGGGTTAAATGGGTTATACACATTAAGGAGAGCACTTTTGATGAGTACTGAGTGTTATATGTAAGTGATAAATCATTAAAATTCTACCATTGAAACTGATATTACACTATATATTGCCTAACTGGAGTTTAAATAAAAACTTGGAACTACTAAACTAAACTAAACTAAAAACTACTGAAAAAAAAATGGTGATGTGATAACTAGCAGTAACATAATAGTTGGCTTACTACATGCCAAACGCTGGTTTTAAAAATTTTGGTAATTTCGAATTTTCCTTTACTCTTTTTTTTTTCCCTAACTTGCCTGAGGTATACTTGCCAAATGTTTTACACATTTAAGGTATAAAATGTGATGTTTTGATGTATGTATACATTATAAAAAGATAACCACAATCAAGCTAATTAACACATCCATCACCTCATATAATTATCTTTTGTGTATGTATTGTGGGAACACTTAAGATAAACTCTCTCAGCAAATCTCAAGTCTACAGCACAGTTTTATTAACTAGTTACCACGTTGCACATTAGCTGTCCAGACCTTATGAATCATGCATAACTGAATTTTTGTACACTTTGAACAATATTTCCCCATTTTCTTCTTCTCCCAATCCTTGGCAACTATTAGTCTATTCTCTGCTTTTGTGAGTTTGACTTTTTTTGATTCCACATATAATTGAAATAATGTAGTATTTGTTTTTATGTGTCTGGCTTGTTTCACTTAATATAATATTCTCTAGGTGCATTCATATTGTGAAAATGACTGCTTTTTTTTCTTTTTAAAGGATGAATAATACTGTATTTTTTATGAATAAAAGCTTTTTAAAAAAATCCATTCACCCATTGACACTTAGGTTGTTTCCTTAGCTGTTGTGAGTAATGCAATGAACATGAGAGTTCAGATACTCTTCAAGATAGTGATTTTATTTCTTTTGGGTGTATACCCAGAAGTGAGGTTGCTAGATGAGGTGGTAGTTCTATTTTTAATTTTTGAGGCACCTCCCATGTGTTATCCATAATAGGTGCATCAATTTATATTCTCATGAATGGTGTATAACAGTTCCCTTTTCTTCACACCCTTGTCAACAGTTCTTATCTCGTGTTTTTGATAGTAAGCCGTCCTGATAGGTGTGAGGTGATATCTCATTGTGATTTTGATGTCCTGTCCAGATTGGTGACATTGAGGATTTTTTTGAGGATTTTTTCATGTACCTATTGGTCCTTAGTATGTCTTCTTTGGAGAAATATCAGTTCAGATACTTTGCCCACTTTTTAATTAGGTAATTTGTTTCTTTGCTATTGAATTACATGAGTTCCTTTATATTTTACATATTAACTCCTTATTAGATAATATGGTTTGCAAATATTTTTTCTGTTCCATAGATTCCCTTTTCATTTTATTGGTTGCTTCCTTTGCTGTGTAGAAGTTTTTAAAGTAAGATAATGTCCCACTTGTTTCTTTTTGCTTTTGTCAGCTGTGCTCTTGGTGTCTGTCATACTAAAAAAAAAAAAAATTGCCAAGACCAATATTTTCTTCTAGGAATTTTATAGTTTTAGATATTATATTTAAATCTAACTTTGGGGCATTTGACTGGCTCAGTTGGTTAAGTGTCTGCCTTCGCCAGGGTCCTGGGATTGAACCCCACATCACGCTCACTGCTCTATGGGGAGCCTGCTTCTCCCTTTCCCTCTACCTGCTGCTGTGCCTACTTGTATTCTCTGTGTGTGTGTGTCAAATAAATAAATAAAATTTTCTAAAAAATAAATCTAATCTTGAAATGATTTTTATCTGCTTGAATTTGTTGAGACTTGTTTTGTGAAATAACACGAATCTATCTTGCAGGATATTCCATTTGCACTTGAGAAGAATGTCTGTTCTTCTGCTGTTGGTAGGCAGTACTGTATATGCCTGTTACAAAGAGTGGAGTCTCTGAGTATTATATTGCTATCTGTTTTCTTCTTTAGATCTGTCAGTGTTAGCTTTATTTATTTACATACTTTGATATTGGGTGCATATATATTTATAGCTGTTATATGTTGAATTTTATCTTTATATGATGGCCTTCTTTGTCTCTTTTGATAGTTTATGATTTAAAGTTTCTTTTGTCTGATATAAGTCTTTTGTCTGATATAGCCACCCCTGCTCTCTTTTGGTTACCATTTGCATGGAATATCTTTTTCCATCCCTTTCCTTGAGCATGTGTGTATCTTCAAAGCTTAAGTGAATCTTTTGTATGTAGCATATAGTTGGGTCTTTTTTTTTTTTTTTTTTTTTTCAAAATCTGTTCAGCCACTCTATTTTTTGATAGGAGAATTTAATCCATTTACATCTAAAGTTGTTATTGATAGGTAAGGACTTTCTCTTGTCATTTGGTTCATCATTTCCTGCCTTTGTTGTAGTTTTTGTTCCTTTCCTCCTTTCTGTGGTCTTCCTTTGTGATTTGATGATTTTTGGGGGTGTGTTCTGAGTCATTCTGAATCATTTCTCTTAATTTTTTGTGTATCTAGTGTAGGATTTTGCATTGTGGTTGTCAGGAGGCTCACATGAAACACCTTAAAGTCTAAGCCATAAATGTACCTGCAGTTGCTACAAAAACTACACTTCTGCTCCCTGCCCAAACACATTTTGTGTCATTGATGTCACAATTTTGTGTGTGTGTGTGTGTGTGTGTTGTTTGGCCATTACTGCACTATTGTAACGATAGTTATTTTTAATATTTTTGCGTTTAACTTTTTATACTAGTTAAAAATTACTAGCGTTATGGTATTGGAGTATTCTAAGTTTGTTTATACATGCACCTTTACTAGTAAGTTTTGTGTTTTGTGTGTTTTTTTGGTTACAGATTAGTATTCTTTCATTTCAGCTTGAAGAGCTTCATTTAGCATTTCTTGCAAGGTAGGTCTAGTGGTGGTAATCTCCCTTAGCTTTTGTTTGTCTGAGAAAGTCTTTATCTCACCTTCATTTCTGGAGGACAGCTTTGCTGGGTATGTTATTTTTAATTGGCAGGTTTTTTTCTTCAGCACTTTGAATTATCATCCCACTCTCTTCTGGCTTGCACAATTTCTGCTGAGAAACTTGCATATAGCCTTATAGGGGTTCCTTTGTATGTGACATTTTTTTTTCTCTTGCTGCCTTAAAAATTGTCTCTTTATCTTTGGCTTTTGATCATTTAATTATAATATGTCTTGGTGTAATCTTTGAGCGGATCCTATCTGGGAACTTTTGCGCTTGAAGAACCTGAGAAAATCTGGGAAATTTTCACCCATTTTTTCCTTTAAACAAACCTTCTTCTCTTTTTGTTTGTCCTATTTTCCTTCTCCAGATCCTTATAATGCACATATTGATTCACTTGTCCTCGTCCTATAAATCCTATAGGTTTTCTTCAGTCTTTTTCACTTTTTTCTTCTCTGACTGAATCATTTCAAATGACTTGTCTTTGAGTTCACAGATTCTTTCTTCTGCTTGATAGAGTAGTGTTGGGGTCTCTATTGTATTTCTTTTCTCATTCATTGTATTCTTCAGTTGGAGAATTTCTATTTGATTTGCTTTCCTTTTTGTTGAAATTTTCATTTTGTTCATGCATTTTTTCCCCTGATTTTGTTGAGCTACTTTTATTTTCTTGAACCTCACTGCGCTACCTTAAGATGATTGTTTTGAATTCTTTGTCATGATATTTATATATATCCATTTCTGATGTGTTGGTTCCTAGGGCTTTATTAGTTTCCTGTTGTGTTGCTGGTTTGACTGATTCTTCATGCTCTATGTAACCTTGAGCTGATGTCTGTGTATTTGAAGCAATAAACACTTCTTCCTGTCTTTACAGCTGGTTTTACCAGGTAAAGACCTTCTCCTGCTGTGTCCCTGGATTGATGAGACTGCCCTTAGGATTGCAGTTGAGGAGGGCAATCTCTCTGTTACTGGGTCTGCAGTTGGGTCCAACACTGGCAAACCAGGGGCGTGGATAGGTATGGATCCTGCCTCTATTCTGGGTAGACAGGACTGACTCTGAGACTGTAGTTGGTAGGTTTAGAGGCTGGTTGTAGGGCCATCTTCAGGTGTGCAGTTGGTGAACCTCACCAGGGAGCTTGCGGATGGCTGTGGTTCCACCTATATCCTGAGTATATTTGTACCAGGTTTCTGGGTGGCAGCACTGCCTTCTGGACCAGGGTAGAAGAGGGTTAGAGTAGGGTCTCAGGGTTCTTCGGGATCTACATTTGGGACTGAGGTTGGAAGACCTGTCCTTGGGGGCCCGTACAGGCATATCTCCTCCAGTTCCCTGAGTTTATGGCATTGCTTGCAGACTGCATAGTCCTGGAACTGAGTCACAGGGCTGCCACAGATTCCACAGCTACATGTGAGGCCTGTGGACCTGCTGCCAGGGGAAAAGATGGCTGTTTCTGGGTCCCTGGGCCAGCAGGAGTGACTCTAGAACTCCTTCTAGTGGGGCTTGGGGTCAGGTCACAGGACCACTCAGGTCAATCAGGTCTGCGGTTGGTAGGTGTGATAAAAGGGCCATGGGTGGATGTGGCTCCTCTGGGGTCCTTTGGTAGCTGTAGCTGGTTTCAGGACCATGGTTAGGCTGGGTTGGAGCCAAGTCCACAGGGACTAGTCTGCTTTCAGTCTGTAGCTGGGTTCACTGCATACCATTGGGGCATGGGCTTGCCTTCTCCAAGTGACGCTTCTTGGTCTTAGGCTTCATTGGGTTTTGCAGCTTCCTACTTGGATCCCAAAATTCCCACAAAGAGACTTGTTGCCAAGTGGTTGTTTGTGCTGGGGAATATGAGCTGGGCCCTGCTGATCTACCATCTTGCTAACGTCCTCCAAGCACTGTTTTAAGTACTTGACATTTCATCTCGACCACCTATAAGTTCAGTGCTTTGTTATGTCCATTTTTCAAAGGAGCCAAATGAAACACAAGAGATTAAGAAGCTTGGCCAAGATTTTCTAGCTAAAGCCAGTCTTCTTCCCCCATCAGTTTGACATCAGAGTCTTTGTTCTGAAATAATGTCTTGCACCTCTGCCTTACGTTTTTAAGTTTATATCATGATAGAATTTTCTTCCATGCAGGTTCATTGTGGCCTGGCCTGGAAAAGGTTCCTGGTGGATGGCTCATGTTTTGGGCTTTTGAGTTGTTAGAGACTGAAATTCAGTCTTGTTTTTCTAAGTGATGTGTCTTTCTTATAAATAGGAACTGGAAATCTACAAGGTGGTAATTTTGTAGATTTCATGGTATCCAAAAGCAGATAATAAACTTAAGAACTGAAAGGTGGCTGAAAAAGTAGCATGCCCCCTTGGGTTGTCTTCGTGGCCTTTGAGACCTGTGCAAATGATCATCTTTCCCTGGGTTGTAGTCGGGGGTGCCTCCTGTTCACCTGACACTCTGTGCCGTGATGGGGACTCAGAAGAGGCTTGGCAGACTGTCTGGCACCTCATGACTCCAGACACAGCCTGCGGAGGTGCTTGGTGAATGCAGTGGTGCTCAGCAAATGTGTTCTACTTCAGAAGTGTGCATGCTTGGTCCCTGCAGGCAAATGAGAGGCTCCTGGAACACAAATCCATTGTCTCTTTGCCATGTACAAATTACGAGGCAGGAAAAATCCACCAGGAAATTAGAACACATAGAATAGAAAATAAAGAGTCAGTTTTAGTTTTTGGTTCATGAACTGTTTTCAGTATTTTAAAATGTATATTTATTTGCTCTATTTTATTTTCATTAGTAAGACCTCATTGGAAGAATTCTTGTGTGAGTATTCTTTATTTCCTGAGAATTATACTTCTTGAAAGGTCTTTGTAACAAATTATGTGAATGGAGTTTGGCTTTCTTTTTAAAACTTTTTTTAAAACTTTTCATAAGGGGGCACCTGGGTGACTCAGTGGGTTAAAGCCTCTGCCTTCCACTCACATCATGATCTCAGGGCCTGGGATTGAGCCCCACATCGGGTTCTCTGCTCAGTGGGGAGCCTGCTTCCTCCTCTCTCTCTGCCTGCCTCTCTGCTTACTTGTGATCTCTCTCTGTCAAATAAATAAATCAAATCTTAAAAAAAAAACCAAAACTTTTCATAAGGAATTCTATTCTTAGCCAAGGCTAAGAACAGCTTCTCACATGAAAATAATTCACCACTGCTACTATAATTAATAATGAGGTAAAGGGCGTGGAGACTAGGAGAAGCCTGTACCTAAAGAGCTTTTGGTCCTTTGAAACATAGAAAAAGGGCTATCTGGAACCACCTGTTAGAGCTGGACCTTACGTGGCGGGAGTGCTGTGCCAGGCATTGTTCTGATTGTACACCTTACCCGTGTTCCGGCAGTAACCCTATGAGTCTCCTTACTCCACTTTGCAGATGCATAAGCCAAAGACAGGAAGCTAAGTGATTCATCAGAGATCATGCGTGCAGTAAAAGGAGGTAGTAGGAGTTGCTTTTTCCAGTTTTTATGTGCGAGGACACTGAGGCACTAAAGGTCAGTGACCGTTACAATGTCTATGCAGTACTAGCCTTCAAGGGCTGGGGTCGCGTCTGGGGAGAGGGAGGGAGCCACGGACTGATGGACTGATGGGCGGGACGTGGAGCCATCATGGCAGCTGGGCGTGTCAACACAGCCCCCTACTTTCCCTGTTCCCTCCTGCCTTCCCTTCCCCGTTCCCATGTGCAGCTTTCCTTCTTTTTTCTTTTCTAGTACTTCTCCAAAATCTGCAGACAGATGGATAGTTTTTTAAGAGACTTTTAAAATGCATATTTCTCCATGGAACTTCAGTTTCAGATGGATTTGTCTTTTGGCTTAGAAGTGTGTCTTAATGTCATGGTTTAACTTGGAAGCAGCATCTCTTTAGGAAGATAACCTTGCACCTGCTTTTCTCTTTTCCGGCACAGAGCAGGGCGGCTCCTCCTCGATGGGTCTCTCTTTTCCATTATCTTCCCAGACCTCTCCTTTGTACTTTGGATGTTGGTATCTCCTGCGTTGGGTTGAGGCCTTTCTACTCTCCTCATTCTCTGGAAAGTCCTGGGGAATCTCATCCATGACTAGATCTTCAGTGATCGTGTTTATGCTGATGTCTCCAAAGTCTGTGTCTCTCACCCAGGAATTCCCTGCTGGCCTCCAGCCTCTGTTGGTCCAGTAGCAGTCTCTGCCAGGGTAGCCAAGGTCTCTCTGATCCTGTATCTGAAGCAGCTCATCCTTTCCCCAGATGCCCTGTTTCTATCTCAGTGGCCATACCTCTCACCCAGGCCGCTACTCCCAAAACCTAGGGCCATTCCAGCCCCACCTCAATGCATCCTCTGCCCTACTGATTCTTTGTCCTTTCAGTTTTTAGAATACTCCTCTCCCAGGCCTCTGTTTTCTCTCTACCTGCCTCATTCCAGGCTATTCTGTCTTATAATCTCCTCCTTCTACCTGTGTGATCTTTTGAAACTTTAATGCAACCTGTCACTTTCCCCCACTGAGAACATTAATGGACCTAAAATTCCCATCAGTCTTAATTCATGGTGCCCTGCAGTGCCCTGGTAGTTCCTTAGATGGTATGTGGTTGAGCTGGCCTGGCCCCCGCCCTCAGGACTCCCTGCTCTTGCCCTAACCAGGTGCTGTGTCCAGTAGTGAGGTAGCAGGCATTCATGATTGTATATGTTGTATCTTCTGAGAATTAACTGATCACTTTACAGGTTTTGGAGCCTGTCTTACCAGCAGGAAATAGGTAAGGACGAGTACCTTTGTGTGGGTAGTTCTCTCTGCCTCTCCTCTTTACTATCAATCACATTTCTGGATAAGCTTGTGCAATTTGGAAATGGCAGAAGATGGGAGGGAAAGAGACCCAAGATTATAAATGATTTATAAATTACTCAAAGGGTGAGTAGCAGCCAGGGTAGTCAAGATGCATCTGTACAGTGTCTGTCACAGTATAGTCTTTCTGAATGGCGTTCCCTGACTGGTACAGTGTCCAGCCTCTGATGCTAAACAGGACAGACCCAGGAATAGCCCTGCTGTGAGGCTCCAGGGTCTGGATGGAACTGATGACTGGCTGCTGGGCCCAGGAAGAGTGTGAATGAAGGTATGGGCGCACAGGTACGCGTGTACACAGGACCATGAGTGTGTGGGGTCAGGGGTGGGAAAGTGGAGAACAGGGGACTAGAGACTCATGTAGGATTGAGGGAAGTAATCTACTTCTGTCCCTACTTTGTTTCATTGGTTTCTTTAAGGGAAATATTTAAACCAAAACCAAAGATGTTAGGCCTAGATCTATAATCTAAATATTATTTGTTTTGTAGTAGTTGAAATGGAGCTTACAGCCAACCTAGGAACCCTGTCTTAGGATCTGTATCATAGGTCAACGTCCCGTGTGTCCCTGGCTAGTGTTTTACATTCCTCACTCTGGAAGCAGGCCCCTTACAGAGATCTGTATTTGTGAAAATTCCATCAGCACACCCTGACTGCTCCTCTCAGGTGGTGCAAAAGGAGAAATGAAAATACATCCCCATGTAGTTCTACAAAGTGGTTGAACTAATTGTTAGGAATTTCACTTAAAATGGTCCCCCCAAACCCTCCTTTTTGAAAAACGGGTTCTTGAATCCAAATTTAAAAATAGGCAGCCTAGCAGATGAACTGCAAACCCTTTCTAACAGTGGATCTTGGTAGGGGACACAAATATTAGGAATGAGATTTTGAGATATAATTGACTTCTATGTCTATACTGTTGCTCCCTGAATGCTTCCAAGTTCACTTTATTTTAGGAAGATTGGCAGCTGTGATTATGCTGTCAAGCATTTGTCATTTTGCTATGGCAACAGCATTAAGACCCAGACAAAATGCTACACCCTGACTTGGGTTAGAATAGTGCAAGGCACAGATCTTGGTTGCATGTCTTCTAAAGTGTGTGAGCCGCTGCTTAAGTCTGCAACAAGCAGTGTGAATAATTTCTCCTTTGGGTTCAAGGGGAGAGTCTAGGAAATCCTGTGTCTTGTCTCCACGGTGTTCTGTCACCTTTCTGGATTTGGCAGAGTTGAGTGGCTCAGGCACTGGGAGGTCTCCTGGGAGAATAGGGCTCCCTTGGCTGCATTCTTGCTTTCTTCAGTGAGTGAATATCCTGTGTCATTGATCTGGTAGATTAGACACCTGCTTTAGGAGGGATGTTGGTCTACATGACCTGAGATCTCCCTCTTTTGGGTATAATGTGGTAGGAAGAGGGCAACTTTGGAGCCAGACAGATCTGTTTTAAACTGATTCCAGCATTTTCTTCTTGGGGATGTCACAGCTTTCCTGGACTTCATTTGTAACACTGCGGAGGGAAATCATGCTTGTGTCGCAGGGTATATGAGCTTAGAGATCCTGTGTAAGTGATCGTGTAATCTTTTATGACAAGGCTATGGACTGACTCATCGGTTCTGATGGTGGCTAGTTAACTTGTTGCCTATTTTCCTATGCTTTAAGAATCCTTAGATAAACATCTCTGTGCATTTGGGATTTCTTTTAAAGGAGAGGTCTGCCAAGTAATAGATCTCTAATAGATGGTGGATAGGACAGCCATTTAATTTCAGATGGTGATGAGAAAATCTTTGCTAACCCCATCCCCAGAGTCAGTGTGGAGAGAACAGCTTTTTAAGTCACTTTAAGCTGCCTGGGAGGGGGCATCAGCTAACTTGTATTCCTTCTCTTACTGATGTTTCTAAGTCCAAAAGGTGCTTATATTGGTCCATCTTATCTAGCTCTTTAAAGGACTGCCTTCCCCATAAAGTGTGTACTAAGAACCAGTAGAGGGCAAAGACCTTGACAATAATGGGTCCCACTACTTCCTTTCTTCTCATCTCACTGGTCCCTAATCTGTCTCCTCACACTGTCCCTCCGCCTCTCCACTTCCTGCTCTGTGCGAAGAGAAACACCCTCTTTCTCTGCCTAGCTGACTCCCTCACAGCTCAGTGTTTCACTTAAGAGAATGGAGTAAGACCTCCTTTGTCTCTCTCTTTTGTGCATTTAGACATCCACTTGGATGGGAAAATGGACCTTTGGGATATGCCTTGAGGAGTGCTCAAAATCGGAGTTGGCACTAAACAGTAGGAAATTTTCACCCACACAGGTCGTACTGGAAACACTGATTTCTAAAGTTTCATATCCTAATGGTCTAGGGCATTACTTGATGTAACAAAAACTTACATCGACTCTAGAAGTGGTTAGACTACAGCAAGCATGGCGGCTGGTTGTTCTGTCCTGCACACTCCTGCTGATCTGGATGGTAGCCACAGCTACTGTTCATCAAGGAGTGCCTTGCTGAAAAGAAGGAACACGGCTCTGATTGAGGAGTGAAGTCGGCTCTGGGGGAGGAGAAGGGCATGTGCAGTTTCTGTTAGTAATTTGCCAGCCAAGCCAGAGTGCTGTGTTTTCCTCCTAGAACCTACCCACTTGCTTTTGCTTGTGCTGTTCCCTCCTCTGGGAATGCCCTCTCCCTCTGTCCGTCAGTTGTCATTTCAAATACAACCTTCTCTAAGCTCGTCCTGATCCCACAAGCCAACGCAGGCTCTGATTTTCAAAATTCATGGTTGAAACATTGCTTTATTCATTATGAAAGTTAAAATGATGCATTTTAATTGTGAAATAATTGAAAAAGAAAGAAATATACAAAGAAACAAGAACAAGGTACTCATCATTCACCATTCTTAGAGATCAACTATTAGCATTGCATAATGTTTTCTGTCTGACTGTTTTCTTTGCATTTTTCATGCAGGAGTCCTAACCTATATGCTGTTTTGCATTTTTCTCTCATGAGCACTGCCGTTCCATTAACAAATACTCGTAGACATTTTTGTGGTCGTGTAATCTTTTATGACAAGGCTATGGACTGACTCATCGGTTCTGATGGTGGCTAGTTAGCTTGTTGCCTATTTTCCTATGCTTTAAGAATCCTTAGATAAACATCTCTGTGCATTTGGGATTTCTTTTAAAGGATAGATTTCTAGAAATGGAATAATCAGACCACAGTCTGTTGACAGATTTAAAGATTTGTCTGATCTGTCTCGCTAGACTGACTTTCGGAAATCTTATTTTAAACCAAATTTATACTTCCAGCAGTGTACATGACCACAGGGTCCAATATTATGTCTTAGCTTATTTGGACAAAAAATATGAGATATCCCTATGAGATACAGAGTTTAAAATCTTAGCACTTCTGGAGCGCCTGGGTGGCTCAGTTGGTTAAGCATCTACCTTTGGCTCAGGTCATGATCCTGGGGTTGTGGAATCAAGTCCTGCATCGGGCTCCCTGCTGGGCGGGGAGCCTGCTTCTCCCTCTCCCTCTGTCTGCCACTCTGCCTACTTGTGCTCTCTCTCTCTCTGTCAAATAAATAAATAAAATAAAATATCTTAGCACTTCCTTGCATTTGCTGGGTGTTGGCAGATTTTCTGTCTCAGAGAGAGGCTGGCAGGTCTACCTGCTTGCCCAGGTTCCCGTCGTGCCCAGTAGATTGGCTGTCTCTCAGCTGATGTTGGGCCTTTGGTTTTGATGACTGACACACACAATGCTAGGAAACGGAGTTCTGCCAGAAATCCTTGGGTTACTGTAGCAAATGAAATGCTGTGTCCTCTCCCAAGCAAGGGCATTTTCTGGGAAGTAATACCTGCTACTCATTTGTTCAAGCTCCTTGACCCTGGCCATGTGGCTCTCAGGCCCCTGTGTTCTTGAGAGTTGTCTGGTCCTGATGGGCGGTCCAGGATGGTATTCCTGGTCAGGGCAGTCAGTCTCTGCAGTGAACAAGATGGGAATAGGGTAAAAATGAGCTTTTTTCTCATTTGGGAGCACCATAGCTTTTTTTTTTTTTTTTTTTTTTTTGTCTCTCTCAGGGGAGAGGGGGGTGGGGGCTTTTTAATACATAGGATTATTTTTTTTTAAAAGAGAGGTTTTTTTTTTTAAATAGAAAACTTCCACACTCTCTTTTCTGGAAAGCCCGTAATGTGTTCTTCATACTGCTGGACATGGATGTGCTCTGTTTGGAGTGTAGTGTTTGGGGTAAAGGAAAGAGAGAAAGCAGTTCACATCAGCAGATGCTTCCTTCTTGTGTTTTTGCTCCCAGGGTAAGCTAACAGCCATGTGCAAGGTGTCAGCCAGTGCGGCCCTTCTGATTATCGCTCTCGGGAAAATGGAGAATATGGAGCAGACCCTGTTTCTGAGAATGGGAGAAAGGGAAAATACCTCTAAGAACATGGCATCTGCTTCAGTCTCAGTTGCAAAAGTGATGTTTGAGGGTCATTTCCTTCCTCTGCTTTTGTCTGGATGAGCCACAGTTTTGGGTATTTTAGTAGAAATTAAGGCATGGGCCATATGCATCTGTCATCAGTCTACTGTTCCGAAAGGACTGTGTGTGCCTGACCATAAGGGTCACCCGCCCTAAGTGAAGAACAGATGATTAAGGGACTCGGGCCACTTGCTAACCTTGTCCTGTGACTCTGTAAAAATGGGCCTTTACTTAGCAGCCTGGGTATTTCTAGTACTTGGGAATTGTTTACAATGAACTGATCCTATCTTCCTCATTAGACCTTTAGGTCTGTTGCGAGCATCCGGTCTCCACGTGGCTGGACATTAGGTACTGGCACATCTCTCGGATATGGTATTCTCCCTGCCAGGCAGGACCTCATGTGACCTTCGCCTTGTCCCTTCACTTCCTAGCTGTCATGCCTCACATGTGGGTCTGTCCCAACCGCTGTTGCTCCAGGTGGCCTCTCCCACTATGAGGTTGTTCCTAGACACAAATGGTGATAAAACAAAGACACAGATTTTGTTAGGTATTAGGAGATGCTGGGATTTCATTATCGTGAGGTACCTATTAGAGAACCCATAATGTGTGCCATCTTTTCCTCGTCTTTCATATATTATCATAGATTATCAAAGCTTCATAGTTTAGAAGTCTATCATGGTAAGGGTGTGGGTAATTACGGAGTATGTTTCCCACATTTCTCTATGCAGTCTTGGGCCAAGAGGAATATGGTAGATTCCAGCACAAGGCTGATAAAAGTAAAGATAATTAAAGTCCATTAGCGAGAGCACACATAAAAGAGAATTTTATAATTACCAGTAGCAGACTTGATCGCCCACACTATGTATATTGGCCAGCCAGCGCAGAGAAGCCAGTGTGTTTGGGAGCGTGTGTGATATCCAAATGCAAAATACTGGGTTTGCTGCTAACGGAACTGATGTAGGTCACTGTGAGGGATGACAAATACCCATTTTAGTCTGTACTGTGAGAAAATGAGCCAGAGACTTGGTAGGCACCCTCCTAGGTATTGGAAAGTTCTGAGGGATGGAGAACTTGAGCCTTCAAGGTCTGGTCAGTTGGCATCTGACCTTCTCAAACTGGGGCACTGCGGTGTGCTAGGAGAAAGGAAGAACACAGCATCAACCCCACACATCTGCCAGGAGCCTCCTTAGAATGTCACGCTTTTAGCACGGGAGGAAAGGTAGTCCTTTAATTTATAAATACCTGAAAACATGATTCAGGGAACCTAATGCAGCTGCATCACGGACGGGAATGCCACAGGTGTGAGTATTTGAGGTAAAGCTCAAGTTGTTGAAAGACCTTGAACTCCCCCGAGGAGTGTGATTGAAGACCACATCTCCGCTCTCATGTTTTCGTTCTCAGAATCTTGTGTCCATGCTCTTGGTATTGCCAGGGGGCACGGTGGCAAAGAGGTAGGAGAAGTATTGACAAGGACATGAAGCAGGGACTGTGAAACTTCTGGTGTGCTTGTGCGGAAGGGAGAGATGGTGTGTGCAGAAGCCACAGGGCCCGGGAGGTAACTGGCCTTGCACGGCCGACTAGCTCCGTCTAGTAGTGTAAGGGCCTATTCAGCCAAAGCGGCCCCACCCTGGTTGAACTGCCATTTTGTTATAAAACTTAAATTGGCCTTGCCTGACTCAGGGGAACTTATTTAAAAGCAAGTCCGGGAAACCAGGCCCATGTAACAAAGTTCAAATACAAGGGTGGGTCAGGCTAGAGGAGGTATTCAATCACTGGGGGCGCATACTGTCTCCTAGCTACCAAGGAGTATGGGCCCCGCCCTTGGGGAGCCTTTTGGCGCCAATCCTAACCAAGGTGTGATAGGCTAAATCAAATGTCTACTAGGGTAAATTGTAATTCATTTGGTCACCTAGCATCACTCTCGAGTTTCCTGTGTGTGTTACAATCTCATTAGCCACCAGTGTGTGGCCACGCCCAACCACATGGCCTTTGCTCTATAAAAGTTAGTCTGAAAGCAGGGAGGGGTCTTCCTCTTCTGTAGGGGCGGCCCAACCAGTCAGTTTGATGGCCGGTTTGATTCCTGATGCTTGGTGTGAAATAAAGCTTTGCTTGACTTTCGCTTTGTATCAGTCTCGCTCCTTTAATCACGGACCCATTATTGGGGTACCCAATTTTGGGGGGACCCAAGTAGGTAGCGAGAGGGAGAAAGTGTGTAGATAGCTAGCAAGGGCTCATCGTGGGAAAGGTGTGACAGAGAGGCAGGCACTGCTCAGGGCTAGCTGATTGTGGACAGGTTTTTGGATTTTTCACGGGTTGGAAATCTAGATTTTTCTGTGAAGTATTCTTATCTTAAAACTATTGTGGTCCAAACAAAACACAACCGTGGGTGGCTAGTGGAGATGGCCATCCTCAACTCAGCTTCCATTAAGGCCTTGAATGATTGGCACATTCAGTTCTCTGTATACAGAGATCTCTGTAGAGCTATTTCCCTGCTGTCTCTCCCATTTGCAGGATTCTGTAACTCCCAAGAAGCGGGCAAGATTTATTGGTCTATAGAGACTTAAGTTTAAATTACAGATTCCTATATTAAGGAATTCCTAAATGTCAGAGAAGAACAGAATTTCCCTGTAAAATTAGACAAATGCCCTGCCTGGTGTCAGTGTCTTGTGTGGCATCAGCGTTAGAAATACCTCAGAGGTCTCCTTGCTCCTGCTCCACAGAGATGTGACCGGGTCTGGCCTGGATGCTGGGAGGCATTAGGTGTGCCTAATGGACTGGACTGCTATGGAGTAATACCCAACCCGCTACGCATTCCTAGAGCTGGGTCGGCGCCTCCCACAGCCTTGCAGCTGACCTGGGGCTGCTAAAATCCAGGTCAGAGGGATGACTGATTGCCTGGCCTGCCATAGTGGTCTGTTGGCACAGGGGTGGGTTCAGAGAGCCGACTCTTCCCTCGCTTCCCTGCTCACTCGCTGAGTCATCTCTGCTCCTGCTGTTTCATTCATCTGTACTGAAGGCTGCTGAGGAGAGTGCCCAACAGCAGCTTTCAGGCTTTCCATCAGCCACTGGAAGAACAGTGTGATCCTTACCACAGTGGCCTGCACAGCCCTGGCTGACCTGGCCCTTCGCTCCCGCTGCAGCCTCTTCTCCCAGCTCCTGCCTTTACCCTCTGTATTTCAAAGCCAGGGACTCTAATTCAGGTTTTTGTTGTTGTATGTTTGTTTTGGGTACAATATGTACCCGCAAATCAACATATTTTTAATTTGGGAATAATTTTGGATTCATGGAAAACTTGCAAAGCTAATATAGAGTTCCCAGTTCCCGTGTGTTCTCTTACCCAGTTTCCACTAATTTAACATCTTGCAGTGCCATGGTATGTTTGCAAAATAAGAGACATATGTTGACATACTATTAATTGAACTTCAGGCTTTGTTTGAATTTCACCATTTTCCCCAATTTTTCTGTTCCAGGATCCAATCCAGGACCCCGTACTGAATTTAAGCGTAATTCAGTTTTGAATTGCCAAAACTTCCTGCTTCCCTTTTCATTAGGTGTTCACTTTCTAAGACAATTCCAGTTTAGTGAACGCCCTGGGGATAATTGCATATTCATTTGCGAGTTAATTTTTTGGACACAGGGAGCCTTAATCCCCTGCCAGATGATAGGTCTAGTGGCTTAGAAGGCACAGCACCCAAACCGGATATAAATGGTGGCTTCTTAGGAGCCTTTGCAGCAGAATAGGAGCAGGTGGTTCCTGGGCACACTTTATCCATCCCTGAGCTCTGTGGGACATGTAACCAGTCGGCCTCACAAGCTAGGACGCCCAGCTGCAGTCATCCCAGAGTGTAATCATACCTGTGTTTATCTCTGGGTGGATTCAGTTATGCACACCAGCTGGAAGGGATGGGGATGGGACAGGAAAGAACACACTTCTCCCTCCCCAGCTGGTGCAGCTTTGACTGTGCCCAGGCCTGACCCGTGCTGTTTGTGTGCTCCTTTGTGTTGAGGGTTGTTGGACACTGTCTGGGAACTGCAGGTTCTTCCACTTCGCCAACACCGGCGGCTGGAATGGTCCAGAAGGATGCCCCTCCTGATGCGAATGTTTCTCTCCCAACCTGGTCTCACCTGGTACCTTCTTCTTTGATAGAAGTAGGGATCATGGGTAATGTTGACTTTAAGTGGTTTTTGCTGTAAGCAACAAGTTGTTTCTTTTCTTTTTTAATTTATTTTTTCAGTGTTCCAAGATTCATTGTTTATGTACCACACCTGGTGCTCCATGCAATACCTGCCCTCCTTAATACCCACCACCAGGCTCACCCAAACCCCCACCTCAGTTTGTTTCTCAGAGTCCACAGTCTCTCATGGTTCATTTCCCCCTATGATTTCCCCAATTCACTTTTCCTTTCCTTCTAATATCTTCCATGTTATTCTTTATGCTCCACAAGTAAGTGAAACCATATGATAATTGACTCTGTCTGCTTGACTTATTTCACTCAGCATAATCTCCTCCAGTCCCGTCCATGTTGATACAAAAGTTGGGTATTCATCCCTTCTGAAGGAGGCATAATACTCCATTGCATATATGGACCACATCTTCTTTATCCATTCGTCTGTTGAAGGGCACCTCAGCTCTTTCCACAGTTTGGCAATTGTGGCCATTGCTGCTATGAGCATTGAGGTACAGATGGCCCTTTGTTTCACTACATCTGTATCTTGGGGGTAAATACCCAGTAGTGCAATAGCAGGGTCATAGGGAAGCTCTATTTTTAATTTCTTAAGGAATCTCCACACTGTTTTCCAAAGTGGCTGCACCAACTTGCATTCCCACCAACAGTGTAAGAGTGTTCCCCTTTCTCCACATCCTCTCCAACATTTGTTGTTTCTTGTCTTGTTAATTTTGGCCATTCTAACTGGTGTAAGGTGGTATCTCAATGTGGTTTTGATTTGAGCCTCCCTGATGGCTAATGATGATGAACATTTTTTCATGTGTCTGTTAGCCATTTGTTGTCTTCTTTGGAGTGTCTGTTCATGTCTTCTGCCCATTTTTTGATGTGATTATCTGTTTTTTGAGTGCAAGAAGTTATTTCTATTTTTCTAAATTATTTTTTTATTTTTAAGAAAAGTCATATAAATTGGAATGTTAATAGGGCCAGATTTTAAAAAATAACTCCTTCATATTTCTACTATTATGGTGTGCTTCTCAGAGGCAGCTCTTTTCAACCTTTTTTATCTGGTTCTTTTAATATTTGCTTTCAAATTTTAAAACAATACACGTACATCTAGCTTTTGATTCAGTGATGTTAGACATTGTTCCATCTCTCTTCCTCTCTCCTCTCAGTGTGTTTGGTTGGATAAATACACACACAATACTGTGTGGGTGTATATATATATATATATATGGTATTCAGTTAAATCCATACTCAGTATCCTCATTATTATGACTGTTTAAATGTTGCTGACTGTTGCCACGTAGAATACTAATATTTCACTTCTTTTATTGCACAACCTTTTTGTTTTCCCTTGAGTTCAAGCTGGCTTCATGTTTTCATTAGCTTAGTTTATTTTGTTTGCTTGACAGAGTTCCCAATGTGTCCACGAGCTCTATAGAGCTCACCCCAAATTTCCGGTTTAAATATCAGATTATATTTGTCAGTCCCAGGTACCTTCTGGGGAGATTCTCCTGGAACCCTCCAGTCTCCTGGGCCAGTCACATCTGTTCTCCCTGGGAAGACCCAAAGGAAGATTTTCATCACATTGCAGTATCAGAAAGACTTTTCTCTTGAGAAAGACTGTCTCTTCTCTGAATTTTTTTTTCCCACCTGATGGCCCCTGCAAAATTGTGGTTGATCATGTTTCTGTCTCTGTGTGTTGGTCTCTGAGAGCCGAGAGCGGCCATCTCCTCCTCCTTTACTGCCCCAAACTGACAATACCATGCCATTTGGTATATTTATTTTATTCCTGTGTGATCATAATTTCCTCCCCATGTTCCCTTTCACTCAGCTGTCATCTTTCTAAAAATGTATTTTACAAATCACACAAATTCATACAT
Source organism: Mustela nigripes (assembly GCF_022355385.1). NCBI lineage: Eukaryota > Metazoa > Chordata > Mammalia > Carnivora > Mustelidae > Mustela > Mustela nigripes. Next base: position 101,372,273 of record NC_081560.1, on the reverse strand, counting down.
GCAAATTTTTCTTGTATTTTTAAAAACAGCTTTATTGAGATGTAACTCACGTACCATACACTTTGTACATTTAAAATGTACAGTTCAGGGCACCTGGGTGGCTCACTCAGTCGGTTAAGTGTTTGCCTCCCACTTGGGTCATGATCTCGGGGTCTTGGGATCGAGTCCCGCATTGGGTCCCCTGCTCATTGGGGAGCCTCCTTCTCCCTCTGCCCCACCCTCTACTTGTGGGTTTTCTCTTGCTCATAAATATTTAAAAAATAAATAAAATGTACAGTTCAATATATTTTAGTATTCATATTGTTACGCAGTCATCATCATGATCTAAATTCAGAATATTGTTCATGTCCTAAAGGAAACCTGTACTCATCAGCAGTCATTCCCAATCCTGCCCTCACCCAGCCCCAAGCAACCACTGATCTGCTTTCTGTCTCTGTAAATTTACTCCTTCTGGTCACGTTGGAGACATTGAGTCCTGCAACATGTGGTCTCTTGTGATTGGCTTCTTCCCTGTTACAGCAGGTATCTGACTTCATTCCAGTGCATTTGAGTTGATTCCACTTTTGGCTGTTAGGAATAATGCTGCTCCAAACATTTGGGTATGTTCTAATTTCTCCTAAGTATATTATACCTAGGAGTGAAATTGCTGAGTCATATGATAAGTCTGCTTAGCCTTCAAGGAACACCCAGACCGTTTTTTTAAAAGGGCAGATCTACTCTTATATTCTCATCAGCAGTGTATGAGGGTTCCAATTTCTCACCTCCTTGCCAGTACTTGTTATTGTCTGTCCTTTTTAGCATAGCCATTCTGGTGAGCGAGGAGTGCTATCTCACTGGTTTTCACTTGCTTCTCCCTAATGACTAATGATGGTGAGCATCTTTTCATGTGCTTATTGGCCATTTTTATGTCTTCTTTGAGAAATGTCTCTTCAAATCCTTGGCCCACTAAAATATAATATCTTTATTGACGTATAATTCACGTACATGCAATTCACCAATTTAAAGTACAATTCAGTGGTTTTTAATATTATGACAGAGTTGGGCAAGAATCACTACACTCAGCTTAAGAACATTTTCATCATCCCCCACCCCCAACTCCCCAAGTACCCTGTAACCATTAGGAGTTATTCCTTTGGGTTGTCTTTTTATTATTGAGTTTTAAGATTTCTTTATACAAATTCCTTATCAGCTCTATGATTGGCATATATTTTCTCCCATTTTATCTTGCCTTTTTACTCTCTTGGTTGTATTTCCCAGACTAACAGTTTTAGGTCTTGATGCCATCCAATTTATTATTTATTTATTTACCTATTTGGTACTTTGTTTTGGTGGTGTGTTTTCCTCTTGTATCTTTAACGAGTATTTATTTCTGTAAGCCTCCTCAGACCCTTTTTGAGCTCTAAGTCACACATAAAAATATATAACACACGGTAGTGTAATAATGGCTTCTGTCTCTCCGAGCGTATCTTGGTGGGGAATTCAAGGGTAAATTTGTTGATTTTGTTGCCTTACTGGAGGCATAGATCAGGTGCAAAACAGCCTTTTCTGTGTCTGAAGGGATCAGTAGCCTTCAGTCAGTCTTCCTTAAATATTCTATATGTTTAAATTTCTTACTGTCTGCTTCAGATAGGCATCAGGCTGGGCAACTGGTAGAACAAGGAATAAAGCTAATTCTTGAGACTGATAAGCGACAGAAGCAGAGTGAAGTTGATGTCTGCTCCTCAGCACCGTCTGGCCAGGCCTCATCCTGACACAGGGTCATTTTACATCTGCTCCGAGGTGGGCTGAGGGAGACGAGAGACACAGGATCTGCTCAGCAGACAATTAGAGAGTTTGTTTGTTTATTATTGTGTGTGTGTGTGTGTGTGTGTGTGTGTGTGTTCAGCGATTCATTAGTTGCACGTAATACCCAGTGCTCATCACAATCTATTTATTTTATTTATTTTATGAGCTTGATAGACGTTTGTTAGCTGGCCAGGGAATGTAGCCAACATTTGTACCATTATTTCTGTAAGAGAATGGATCCTAAATTTATTTTTTATTTATTTATTATTTTTTTTAAAGATTTTTTCTTTATTTATCTGACAGAGATCACAAGTAGGCAGAGAGGCAGGCAGAGACAGAGGAGGAAGCAGGCTACCTGCAGAGCAGAAAGCCCGATGTGGGGCTCAATCCCAGGACCCTGGGATCATGACCTGAGCCGAAGGCAGAGGCTTAACCCACTGAGCCACCCAGGTGCCCCTGGATCCTAAATTTAAATCACCAGTTTGGAGATAGAGTTTTGAAGTATGATGTTTCTAGATTGGGATGTACATGTGTTAATTCATTAGTGTTCTTTTCAGTAGCTTTTCCATCGCATGGGGGACTATGTGTGTGTGTGTGTGTGTGTGCGCGCGCGTGCGCACGCACCCACGCTTTTGTGAGATGTATGTATGTATGTGTATAATCATGCTTTTCCATTTATCCTTATCCATTTGCCCATATAGTTGGTTCTGCAACCATTTATCAAGCCTGCCTTTGGCTGTTGCTGTCCCAGGACCGTGGCCGGAAGGCAGGATGCTGAGACCTCTGTCCCTCAAGACCTCACAGTCTGTTGTGGGAGAAAATGGCAGGGTTTGCTAGGAGCAGTGGTTCTCACCCATGAAGGAGCCGATTATCCAGTTGTGAATCACTCAGAGCCTTTGTTTGTCTTCCTTTTGGCCATTTCACAGCTCATTAGTTTTGTTTTAAGGATGGATGGAGAGAGAGGAATAGGGAGAGGAATAGGGAGAAACTGAATTCAGTTTGTCTGAAGCTTTGTTTTAAACAGGTGAATTCCATATGAAATGGCATTCTTTCATCTATGTTGATCTTGCTCTTTATTTTTATAGATAGTTGATCTGATGGTTTTAATTTTTTAGACAAAGTGTGTGTATATGGTTGAAAAAGGTATTAGGCAGAAGGTGAGGGCTTCTCTTCTCCCTATTACCTCCCCAACCCGAGACTTTCTCTGCACAGGGAGCACTATCCGTCTCCTATCAGCTACTATCAGTCTACTATCAGCCCTCTGAATTTTTATTTTTATTTTTATTTTCTAATTTATATACTCAGATACTTTGTTAAAAGTACACAGATCATACTAGACACAGTGTTCTGCATCTTGTTTCTTCTTTTCTTCTTAAGAGATATTACTTAGAGATATTTCTCTATCAATGTGTCTGAACCCACCGCATTCCCCTGAGAATTACAGAGTGCTCCTTTATGTGAATGACGATGACTCATTTAATCTGCTCTCTCTTGAAGGATGTGTAGGTAGTTTCTAGCTTTTTGCTGTTACACACAGTGCTCTGTGAAACTTCTGGACAAGTATCTATCTCATGCTTTTCTGCAGGTTTGCATGAATGGATTATTATATATGCCATTAAACCATGAAAGGTCATAGTTTACAGTGATTTTTGGCTGGCTGTGGAGTTGTGTGGATTCTAATGGTAGTATGATTAATTGTATGTGGTTTGAGTGCAACCTGGTAGAAAAGCTCATACTCAGATTTTGAGAAAATACTTGAGCTTTAATTAGAAAAGGACTAAAATGGGGGCACCTGGGTGGCTCAGTCGTTAGGCATCTGCCTTCGGCTCAGGTCTTGATCCCAACATTCTGGGATCAAGTCCTGTATTGGGCTTCCTGCTCAGCGGGGAGTCTGCTTTCCCTCTCCTAGCCCTCCTACTGTGTTCCCTCTCTCTGTGTGTCTCTTTCTGTCAGATAAATAAATAAAATCTTAAAAAGAAAAAGACCAATATAGGGGCACCTGGGTGGCTAAGTCATTTGAGCATCCAACTCTTGATTTTGGTACAGGTCGTGATCTTAGGGTTGTGAGATTGGGCCCTGTGTCCAACTCCGTGCTAGGTGTGGAGCCTGCTTAAGATTCTCTCTCTCCCTTTCCCATCTCCTTCCCCCTAACCCCCTCCCCCAAGTGTGTGCTCTCCCTCTCTTTAAAAAAAATACAAAAGGAAAGAAAGGAAGAGACCCAAGTATATTGTCCATTTCATGGTGTTGAACTTATTCCTTGCATCTTTGTATTACTTTGGAGGCTGGATGGATCACGACTAAGTTTTTGGGCTTGGGGACAGGTGGAAGGACCAGTGTAGCTTGGTTAGAGAAGATAATTCCAAGCAGGAAACAGGTAGCTATCCAAAGTGCCGACTGCGTAAGAGATGGCATTGGTGAATAGCACCTACCCGTTCTGGTTTTGTAGTCCCAGACTTTTCAGTGGTTCATGTTCTAGAAACACTTTTCCAGTGAGCAGGTCCTGGAGACAGAATCTCTAGATGAGCAGTAAAAGTCTCCGACTGTTAGCAGCTGAAGAGAGAAGTGTCCTGAAGCCCGGGAGAGCTGAGGCAGCTGAGGGCCAGAGGAGGCAGAAGGCCTCGGGGCATGGCCGAGGCCGGAGCTGATGCCTGGGTCCGGCTGTGGAGCCTCCTTGCTCACTGTGAGCTGAGGTTTCCCCAGGGGGACCCTCACAGCCTCCTCACCAGCTTGTGGGGAGCAGTTGTGGAGAGCAGTGTTGGGTGTGGGCAGATCACTGCTCGGATGTATGCAGGCCTCCACCCCGGCTGGTACTGCCTTCGACATGTACTAGTACTTACCAAGTGGATTTTAGCAGAGTGAACTTTTGCAGATGGGTTGAGAATTGGATTTTCCTTTAAAGGCTTTGGGATAGTTAGAAGTGGGAAGATGTGGCAGCTGTTGGGAGATGACTCTTTCTTAATGGCTTGGGCAAGTTGGGGCAGGCCCATTTTTGGTGCTTTTACAAACATTGTATCCTCATTGAATCCTTATAATACCATCAGTGAGGTAGATATTATTGTCTATATTTCAGTGAATGAGGATATTACTGGCATTTTATTTGTGATCGGTCTGTAATTGGCTTCATTTGTGTGACCTGATCGATGGCAAGTAGCTGTGCGCCAGCTGCTAACTGCTCCTTTGCTCTGTGCCTGTCCCAGTAGCCGGTGCAGGGCTGAACCGAACACAGGATACTCTCATGAGTGCTGATGGTTAGATGGAAGCCTGACTCAAAGTTTGAGCTTCAGAAAGGAGAGCATCATAGGGCGTGTTGTATGTTATCTTCCTAGAAACTCAAATGTGGCGTTACTTTGTCCGACTTACGTGCCTCTACTTGCTCAAAAGTGTGAAAGCTGTGGACACCTTGGTGCCCCAGTCGGTGAAGCACCTCCTGATTTTGGCTCGGGTCATGATCTCAGTCAGGGTCCTGGGATTGAGTCCTGCGTTGGGGGGCTCACACTCAGTGGGGAGTCTGCCTGAGGGTTTCTCTCCCTCTGCCCCTTCCCTTGCTTGTTTGTGCGTGCTCTCTCTCTCTCTCTCTCAAATAATAAATCCTTAAAAAAAAAAAAAAAAGGTTTAGTAGCTCTTCTGACTGGGTTTGGTTCACATAGATTTTCGCTTGGTAAAAACAGCCCTGGGTATTATATGTGAGCTAAGGTCCATCTGACTGAGAGGAGAGAATTCAGTGAGACATTTGGCTCCGTCTTTCATGCCATAGCTGAGCTCTGTGGGTTTGGCCTGAGGAAACCAGCAGAAGCCGTCAGAGCAGAGCAGACAGTATCAGAGCCAACCACGAGCAGCCTTCCCCTCCATGGAGGTCCCACTCGGTCGGGAGGAGGGGATCTTCTAGGCCTGCCGCTTCGATAATTAGGGTCAGTTGAAGAAGCCTTTATTAACCATGTGCATTCAGTCCACTGCCAACCTCTTCCCTCCAGAAGCTTCTGACTGGAGTTTCTGCCGAACCTTCCAGATTTCTTAGACATAACTTTAAATCTGGTTCTGCTGCCTGGCAGGCCCCTCCTTCTTCCTTCCCCCAGTTCTGCTGCAAGAGCTGTGGATTCACACTGTCTGAGTTTCATTCTGTTCACTTTCTGTTAACATTCTGGGTAGTTTGGGTGAGTTTCCTGTCCCGCTGAGAGGGAGGCTGGTGCCTGTGATAATCTGGGTGGGCATGGGCACCCTTTCCCTGTGGCCCATGCCCTGCCCCTGTTACTCATTCACCTGTGCTTTGTTTTTCCATCCGTTTTACTCTGATTTCCATCGCTCTTTTCCTTTTTACCTTCATAAAAACATGGAGAGACAGTATGGCATTTTTTTCATCTTTGTTTCCCTCAGCTCTCCACCCGCATGAGGTGCTTTCTAAGTTCTCTGTCCTTGTTACATGAAATCTTGCCTGGCTGGGTCTTCGTTGGAAAGCAGACAGGACCAGTTTCCAAACTACCGTCTATTTGGTCAAAGCAAATTAAAACTTGTGAGCAGGAAGAGGAAGAGGCAAGCATTTCCTGACCCCCTACCCTAGGCCAGAATCTGGAGCTGACAGGTGAACAAGGCAGGGCCCCCGAACTTCCGAGGCTCCTGGTCTGCGGGAGAAGAGGCCACACACTGTGCAAGTGGGCAGGCAAAGGTGTGACACAGTGCACCCTCACCACGGAGAGAGTGTAGGCTCTTGGAGACGGCCTCACGCTGGCTCTGGGACGGTAGCCACAAAGGGACAGTCTCTTTCTGATCGGATCATGGGACAGGACACCATGTATAGGGCATGCCTCCTGGCTCAGCAGCCTGCCCATTCATACATTTTAGGACCAAATGAGAAGATAATGCACATGAAAATCCGTGAATGCCTAAGTGCTTATTGTTTTACTAAATTTCAGTCATAGTCCCAAGGAGAGTAAGTAACATCTCCTTTTCTGGAAGTTCAGGAAGTTTTCATCTGAGCCCCCATGATGGAAACGCCAGGGAGAGAGCACTGCAGGTGGAGAAGTCTAGATGTGCCCTCGGGAACTTTGGTGGGTGTGGGGTGGGGGGAGGTGGAAGGCGGCTGAGGTTGGAGCAGAGGCAGATGCGCTGGGAATCAGGGGGCTTGGCCAGGTGGAGGCAGGACCTTCACTGTGAGTCTAGAGTTCAGTCTGCCGGTGAGGCATTTTGGAGCTTCTGACAGAAGCTGTGCTGTAGGAGCCCCACCACTTCTGTGTGTGTGTGTGATGGAGCCCTGTGCAGGGTAAAACTGGACAGAAGACAGCGGTTTGTGACTTCACGGAGGAAAAATGACGGGAGCTGTAATGAGTTTGGGCTGGAGACTGCGGAGCGAGGACTTGATGTGCTGTGCCCGGTTCTCTTGGGTTGTCTTCGACAGAGCGAGGTGTAGCCCCGTGAGTGTTATTATGCATGTCTGATTCTCACGGTCCTCCGGGCATGTGGTCCAGATGCCAGGTGACAGCTGGAAAAAGGTCCCTGGCTTGTAACGGAGCCCTGCACAGCAGACACCTGCACGAGATCTACCTGGAGAAACGTGGGGGTCGTTGGGTCAGAAACGGGGTAACTGCAGAGTGAGCTCAAGAGCAGAAACTCAGTCCTCGGAAATATTGAACTTTGGGCTCCGAAGGCTGGAGACAGAGATGCCTTCCACCAGGGTAAACCCAGGGCAGCCCCGGGTCTTGGACACAGCTGCTCACCCTGGGGAGTGAGAACGGGCACACGCTGCTGGTGACCATCATAGGATGTGCACGTGCCAAGACCAGGGGTTAGAGAATTACACAGGAGAAATGAAGCCAAGCCAGACCAGTGGAATTCAGATATCCGACCTAGAAAACCCAAAGAACGTCTGTCTACTACATGTCTGTAGAATGAGTTCTGCCATCTGCTTTGCATCTGCTTTTCTCGCCATGCTACTGCGTCATGTTCCTGTTCTTTCTCCATCCCCCCGCTGATCCCCTGAAAAACCCCACACAAAATTATTTCCATCATAGATTAAAAAAAAAAAAACAAAACCCAGGACACAGTGACAGCTATTAGAAATGATAGCTGACAGAGTTAGGAGACAGAGCTATAAAAATTCTGCTGGGATTCTTCCAGAAATGTCGTGTTTGGGATGGAATTCCATTGCTGTCTGCAACACTTAAAGAGTTGTTTTCCTTTTAGACCAGAGTTCTGCCATTCTCCTTCCTCTTTTCACTCGTCCCCACCCCAACCCCACGTAGTACTCAGCAGGAGAAAGGTAAGGAAGAAAATTCTGGGAGGGTTACCGGCACCTAAAAACAGAGGATCAAGAGGGTGAGGTCAAAGATCTCGACACATGAATCGAGTGTAGTGGCAAGTTAGAGGTACGCAAGGCAGGTACCCCAGACCACCCCCCCACCCAGGGGCTGTGTCGGGGGCGAATTGTCTTTCATTCTTTAAGCACCGGTATTAAGTACCCTGTGCAGATAAAGCAGTGTGGCTGCCTTAGGGAACCAAACATGGGTTTCGCTGAAACGTGCCTGCCTTTGTGTTTCGGAGAATAAGGGGGAGGTGAGCCCCAGTGAACAACTGGTTACTGAACTCGGTGTGCCTGCAGAGGACAAGTCCAGAGTGTGTAAATGGTGGGTCAGGCCATATTGGGGGTGCCCCCAGGGTTCTCCTACATTCAGGCTTAGGAAGAAATTCACATGGCATTTGAGAGCTGAAGGGCGAGTCGCTGTTGGGTAAAATTGCAGTGGGTGCTGGGGGTAGATGTGGGGCTGCACTGGTAACAAGACCCAGGGAACGGTGTGGGGCTTTCTGGGGGCAAAGAATGGGCTGGGGATGCTTGGCAGGAGATGAGACGTATGTTGTACTGCCTTTTGAATGTTTGAATGTAGGCGACCCACGGTTCAGCTTCTCACCGTGTTTAGCCAAATCGCAGCTCTTTTTTGGCTCTTGGGCTCCTTACTTAGAATCCAGACTTGGAGCAGTTTGGATGCTCTCAGAGAATCCAACATGCTTTCCTTCTAAAGTAGAAGTCCTGCAGAGAGACTAGAACACAGCCCAAGTTAGGAGCCTGTATTTACCTTTTGGCATTTTGCTCTTGAAGCTGCTGTGCTTATCAATCTTTCCAGGGGTTTCTGGCAACAGAAGAGAAGAAGCTGATATTTTTTCATTAGTCTGGTGGTTAAGTTTTGGGTCTGCTGGCAAGGATTTAGGCCCAACTGGAGGAGAGTGGTGTTTTCAGTTTATGTCTGTTACCCATTTGGGGGACACTGTGTGGTGTGGTTGGGGACGCCTGACTAGGCTTTCTCAGTCACTTCTGTGCCATGTGGCACCCAAGCAGGTCACCCACGCTGGAGATCGGGTTGTTGCCAAACCGGTCTGTTGACCTTCTCATAACATAGCTCTCGTCCTCAAAGGGGTGGCCCTCCTGGACTAGGCCCTGAGGGAGAGCATCCAAAGGTTTCATCTCTGCACTGTTCCCGTAACTAAGGTTGATTATATTCATTCATTGCCAGCAAATAACAGTAGCTCTACTATTTCCATCTGTTATCACTGCTTTCAGACTATTCTAAATAAATCTCCCAGTCATCAGGTTTTGAATGAATGATGTTTTGTGGCATTTGGAAAATTTGTCACATAGACTTTTTTGGCTGCAGCTTGTGTGTTCACTTTGTGCTGTTCTGGGCTATAAAGTAGCACCTCTGAGTATTTCTAGCAGCTGAGCGGGAAAGTGGTTGGTTTGCCCCCTGGATAGGCTTAGGGCTCCTTGGGTTTGTGATTGTTCGTGGCCGGTTGGCCCAGTTTGGACAGTGTTGCTTAGTGCTTGTGTCCTTTATTCTGCTCTTGGGGATGCAGTAAATGATAGTGCTGAGACTTGAGGGGGTTCTAACGTGTAATTTCTAATAAGTCTGGAAGTTTATTTTGGGAGGATGGAAGTGGGGTCCTTCATGCGGTTTCAGTCGTCATTTTAGTCTTCCTCTAGGCAATGAAACCATGCCTGAAATAAATCTCACTCTGGCTCCCTGTGAGAGATGTGACAGACATAACAAAGCCTGGGATGATGAATTATTGTGACACAGAAAATTGTGGCATCTGTACACTGCCAGAAAAACGTGCACAGATGTTAGAAACCTGCAGACTTTGTTCTGCTCATCTCTTGTGTGACCTGTGTCACACAGGTGACCTGCTCATCTCCTGTGTGTCCTTAAGTCACCTGTCTGAGACCTTCATTTACTTGGCTATAAGTACCTACATAGCTGCCTAACTCTCAGGGTTGTTATGCTGTTCAGTGAGATTTTATATGATGAGTACCTGGAGGAGAATAGGCGTTGCATAAATGGCAGCTAGAGTGAAAAGTTGCTCTGCCTTGTTAGTTATTAGGGAAATGCCAGCCAGAACCACAGCAGGATACTGGTAACATATCAGACAGTTGAGATTACAAAGACAGATAACAGCAACTGTTGGTGAGGATGTGGAGGAACTAGAGTTCTCACACCGCAGGTAGGAATGGAAGCCCGCTCAGCTGCCCAGGAAGATAGTGTGGGGGTTCCTCAAGAAGCTGAACACGGAGTCACCCTATAGCCTGGCACTTCTACTCCTGGGGGGTGAACCCAAGAAATAAAGACATATGTCCACAGAAAGATCTGCATGCAAAAATTCATAGCACCTTGTTCACAATAGCCTGAACAAGGAAACAAGCAAGATGAATGGATAAACAAAATGGGGCGTATCATGCAATGGAATAGTTTTCAGCCCTAACAATGAGTGAACTGCTGATCTAGTTCACAACTAGCTGTACAGAATCTTGACATAAAGGGCTACAGGCTTATGATTTCATGTAATTGGACCTTGTAGAAAAGGCAAGACAAAGCTAAAGGACTGATCGGTGCGGCCTGGTGCTGGGATGGGAGCTAGAATTGACTGCAGAAGGAAAAGAGAGAACATCCTGGGGTGATGGAAATGTTCTAGAACTGGAGTATGGTGTTGAAGGCACAAGGTAGAAAGATTTCTAAAAACTCATCAAACTGCATTGAAAATGGGTGACTTTTGTGGTTTGTGATACTGTGATTTATACTAAGAAATACATATTTGGTTTTCATCCTAGTGAAGTCATCTGTTGTTATATTATTGACTTGACTTTTGGAAAAGCATCTGAGGTTGGGGGAGCTGGTTGATTGGGAACCAACCCTATGGTGAGAGGGTTGGAATTTTCAGACCTTCCCCTGATTCCTCCCAGGAGGGAAAAGGGGCTGGGGGTTGAATGATTCACCAGTGATTGATGATTTAATCACTAATTCCTATGTGATGAAGATTCCATAAAAACCCAAAGGACTGGGTTCAGAGACCTTCTGGGTTGGTGAATTCGTGGAGATTTGGAGACAGTGATGTGTTCAGAGAGGGCATGGGAAACCTTTCACACCTCTTCTTATCTTGCCCTGTGCATCTCTTCCATCTGGCTGTTCCTGAATTATATCTTTTTATAATAAATCAGCGATTTGGTGAGTGAAATGTTCTATGGGGCATTACAGCAAATGGAACCTAAGAAGGGGGTTGTGGGAACCTCTGGTCCATTGCCAGTAGATCAGAAGCCCAGGTGACAAGGTGGGAGGGAGAGAACGGGCACTCCTGTAGGACTGAGCCCTTAGCCTGTGTGAGCTAATGTTGTCTCCTGGTACATAGTGTCAGAGCTGACTTAAACTGGAGGACGTCCAGCTGGTGTCGCAGAGTTACTTGGAGGAGTGGGGAAAACACCCACACATGGGGTATCAAAAGTGTTGTGAGTATGGTAGTCATGTGAGAGTAATGGAGAAACGTGAGTGTAAGTTTTCCAACATAATGGTATATAAATCAAACCTCATATTGAGGTAGAACTTGGATCTCATGACTGTCTCATGATTATACTTTGTTGATAACGGTTTTTTGAAAAGCATGGTTTTTAGAACTCTTGTGTTGAAATGGCATGACTAGGAATGCCTGTGTGCCTGTTTTGAGTCTTTTAGTGGATCCCATATTTTAAACCAGCTTAGGACTCACATGCCCTTTGCATCATGCTGCAAAAGCTTCTGATTATTGTTAGAAGAGTTTAAGGTTCAAGTAAAGAGATTTTTGCAAAGTAACCCAAAAGAAATCACACTGTCCCCAAATAACACTATAAATTTAGGCTTGTATTGTCCCATTTTTCCCACAAATACTATTTGTTTTTACATTGTTCAAATTAAATGTATGTAGTGTGTTTTAAAATGACTGCATGAAATGTGCATTTTTCATGATGTTAAACATTTTTATAAATACAGTTTTAATTGCTGACTGTATGAGTGTTTATTTCATACACCATTCTTGGAGATAGGTCTGTGCATCTCAGCTCCTTCCACAGTTTGTCTATTGTGGACATTGCTGCTGTGAACATTGGGGTGCAGGTGCCCCTTCTTTACACCTTGTATATTATTTTCCACAAACCTTGTTCATCTATTACTTTTTATTTAATTAGTAGTAGGATAATGTTTGCTTTTGTTAACCAATTATGTTTCCTCATTTTAAGTGTCTCTTTATGTCCACTCTCCACTTGTTTTTGGTCTGTAAGTGATCTACTATTTATTTATTTATTATTTAAGATTTTATTTATTTGGAAGAGAGTGAGAGAGATAGCGAGAGAGAGAGAGAGTATGAGCAGGGGAGAGAGGGAGAAGTAGGCTCCCCACTGAGCAAGGAGTCCAATGTGGGGCTCCATCCCAGGACTCTGGGATCCTGACCTGAGCTAGAGGGAGACACTTAATTGACTGAGCCAGCCAGGTGCCCAAGTGATCTGCTTTTTAAAGTAAAATTTAACAAATTTAGAAACAAAATGTTCCATACAAAAGTTACATAGAGGAAGCTTGGAAATTTGATTACCAAATTGAGTAATGAAAAAAACCCTCTCTAATGCCACCAAGAACATAATTTACTGTCTTTACTTTGGCATGTATCTTTACATATTACTTCCTCTCTGCTGTGGTGTAAAACAACTATATGCTACTCCAATTATGCTATTTTATTGGCTTTATTTTTCTGAGCAAAGTGCTCTCATACAATTATATATTTTTCTAGAATCTGATGGTATATGCCTACTAAGGTATCTTTTGGATGTATTATAATTTTGTTAACCAAACCTTAAGTTTGGTGCATTTCAAGGTTTTTTTTTTTATTATTTAAATTCATTTAGCCCAATATAGTGCATCATTAGTTTCAGATGTAGTGTTCAGTGATTCTTCAGTTGCATAGAACACCCAGTGCCCATCACGTCACATGCCCTCCTCAATGCCCATCACCCAGCTACCCCATCCTCCCATTCACCTCCCCTCCAGCAACCTTCAATTTGTTTCCCCTAGCTAAGAGTCTCTCATGGTTTGTCTCCCTCTCTGATTTCTTCCCATTCAGTTTTCTCTCCCTTCCCCTATGATCCTCTGCTCTATTTCTTATATTCCATATATGAAAGAAACTATATGATAATTGTCTTTCTCTGATTGACTTACTTCACTCAGAATAATACCCTCTCATTCCATCCCTGTTGACGTAAATGGTAGGTATTCATCCTTTCTGAACACTCAGTAATTTTCTTTACGTCTTTATCCATTCATTTCTTGAAGAGCATCTCGGCTCCTTCCACAGTTTGGCTCTTGTGGACACTGCTGCTGTGAACATTGGGGTGGGTGTGTGTGCCCCTTCTTTTCACTACATCTGTATCTTTGAGGTAAATACTCAGTAGTGCAATTGCTGGGCCGTAGGGTAACTCTATTTTTTAACTTTTTGAGGAATCTCCACACTGTTTTCCACAATGGCTGCACCAGCTTCCATTCCCATCAACGGTGTAAGAGGGTTCCCTGTTCTTCGCATCCTCACCAACATCTGTTGTTTCCTGTCTTGTTAATTTTAACTGTTCTAACTGGTATAAAGTGGTATCTCATTTTGGTTTCGATTTGTATTTTCCTGATGACAAGTGATGTGGAACATTTTTTCATGTGTCTGTTCGCCATTTGTAAGTCTTGTTTGGAGATAGGTCTGTGTGCATGTCTTCTGCCCACTTCTTGACTAGATTCTTTGTTTTTTGGGTGTTGAGTTTGAGAAGTTCTTTATAGATCTTGGATACCAGCCATTTATCTGATATGTCATTTGCAAATATCTTCTCCTATTCCATAGGTTGCCTTTCAGTTTTGTGGACTATTTCCTTTGCTGTGCAGAAGCTTTTTATCTTGACGAAGTCCCAATAGTTCATTTTTGCTTTTGTTTCCCTTGCCTTTAAGGATGTGTCTTGCAAGAAGTTGCTGTGGCCGAGGTCAAAGAAGTTACTACTGCCTGTGTTCTTCTCTAGGATTTTGATGGATTCCTGTCTCATGTTGAGTTCTTTCATCCATTTTGAGTTTATCTTTGTGTATGGTATAAGAGAATGGTCAAGTTCCATTCTTCTGCATGTGACTGTCCAATTTTCCCAGCACCATTTATTGAAGTGACTGTCTTTTTCCGCTGGATATTCTTTCTTGCTTTGTAAAAGATTAGTTGACCTAAAGTTGAGGGTCCATTTCTGGGCTCTCTGTCTGTTCCATTGATCTGCGTATCTGTTTTTGTGCCAGTACCATGCTGTCGTGGTGATCACAGCTTGTTAATGTAGCTTGAGGTTAGGCATTGTGATGCTGCCAACTTTGGTTTTCTTTTTCAGCATTCCCCTGGCGATTTGGGGCCTTTTGTGGTTCTATACACATTTTAGGATTTTTTTGTTCCAGCTCTGAAAAATGTCGATGGTGTTTTGATGGGGATTGCCTTGAATGTGTAGATTGCTCTGGGGAGAACATTTCAAGGTTTCTGGATACATATTGAAAAATTGTCTTCCTGTGACATAATATTCCCAACGCTATTATGTGGTATGTTTTTTTGCCTTATGCCCTCATCAACAGTTGATACCAGTTGGTTTTTTTTTTTTTTAACAATTTAAAAAAGCTAAAACCATACCACTATAATTTACATTTATAAATTACATTTAGTTTGTTACTAGTGAATTTTATCTCTTAAAATAGCTTTATTGACTGTTTGGTTTTCTTCTTTGAAGAATTGTATCTGTGTTTTTTTTTTTTTTTTTTTTTTTGCTATTGGGATTTTTTATCTTCTTCTTATTGAATTATATAAGCTCTTATATTTTCTGCTATTATCTGCCTTTTAATTTTGGTTATTGATTAATTTTCATTTCCTGGAGATGAGGATTTTTACTTACTTGCATTAAGGTTACAGGCTTAATTAAGCTCCCCTACCATTCTTCTGCTAGCAGATAAAGCTAACAAAAAGTCTTTATTCAGAATAAGTTATGAGAGTCCACAAAATTTTTCCAGGGATATGCAGCTGGGCCTGATTTGTGTCTTGTAGTCTACATGCCCCTAGAATCGTTAAGATATTAATAGACAGTGCTGCATCTTTAAAGATTATTTGCTGGCAATATAGGAATGTCTGTTTGGTTTCTTCTATAAGACACTAGAGGATCTTTAATTTCTGTTGTTTAAAAAGTTTCTCAGCTTTCTTTCCTTTAATAAATGATGCTCATGAGAAAACTCATACTCTTATTTCTTTAAAAAAAAGAAAAAAATCAAGGTTCCTTGGAGATGAGACGTTCTGAAAAAGAGAATGTCCGTACACCAGAGGATTCAGTAATTAGCACTTGGGAAGTTGAGTAAAATTCCATTACAGGAATTTTTTCTCCTGTTTTCCTCCAGCGTGTTTACTCCTGTTTATTATTTGAAATGTAGAGACCTTGCTGTAATTACCTGTTGCTGCCTCCACAAGTCCTTGCCTGGACTTCAGCAAGGACTCTCCCTGCCCTCTGCCTCTGTCCCTGGTCCTGAGCAGAAACCCCTCCAGCACCCAGGAGGCTCCCTTTGTTCAGTCTGTGGGGCGTGTCAGCGTCCGCTCTAATTGGGCTGCAGCTGAATGCAGCCACGATCCTGGGGCATGTGTCGAGTTCAGCCTTGAAGAATGGGAAGGCAGCACCGAAGCGCAGCAGGACATCCTTGCCCTTTGACAAAGAGAGTCATCAAGTTGATCCTCCCAGGGCCTTCCTACCATTTTGAAGCGAGTCCTGGACTTATTTGCCCAGGACACACTTAGTGAAATAAGCTTAAAAAAAAAAAAAAAAAAAAAAAAAAAAAAAAAAAAAAAGGAAAGAAAGAAAGAAAACCCCTTGCTTTCTAGGTGCCAGTGGGATTCGTTCCGTTAGTGAAGCCCCAGGTCTCCAGTTTGCTATTCATGTAGAGATCCTGCTCCACCCCCCTTTGAACAGAAGAGAAAGGGTGGAATTTTGATAAAACCCAGTGTTTCGAATCCTTTAGTCCCTTAACTCTTCACTCGCATGTGCCCCAAAGTCACAGGCAGCTTCGTTTCCCTCAGAGTCGCCCGTTTCCTTATTGTGGTGAACCCGTCTTTTACCTTGGTTAGGAAAGGATGCGCCATTTTATTAAACAGTGACTTCTGGGGCCTCCCGTATGCAGCACAGATGGATGTAGGATAATTTATGTCAGTGTGAGGATTACTGTTGGGGATTAGCAAGGATTTGTTCCTTGGGCTTATTTAGATCCTGGCTGAGTGTGAATGACTATATTTAGGAGAGCTCAGCTACATTTATAAATATCCGAGTCCTTGAATAATAGATCACTGGGATTCTTCCCTGACTACAGATGTCTCATGAGCCTTTCCAGGCTAAATCTTAGATTACCCTCATTTGAGTTACTCCTTGAAATATGTGTTTCCTCACAATCCTGCATATTCTGCTGCTTTGTTAATAGTTTGTAAATTGTTGCTATTCCTTATGATCTCTTTGAGAAGTACAGGATTATGCTTAATACTACTTTCATTGTCCCCGTGGAAGGAATATTACACTGTGAGTGCATCGAGGGCCTACTGTTTGCCCAGACTCCTAGAGCACGCTGGCTGTGGGACTGCCCGGTCAGTAACAGAGCAGCTGACATGGACTTCCCTAACAGATATATTTTCTGTTTCAGTAGATGGTCAATCCTCAAAAACCCATGATAGTATCATGTCAGTAACTATGGTAGAATGGGTAGGCCTATTTTTGGGGTGGACATAACCCTAAATTTTTTTTTTCTTAGTTTATATACTTAAAATTTTTTTTAGAGAAGGGCTTATTTATTTTAGGGTGATTTTGGAAAACTTTCCTTGCAAATGTAAGGTACTAAATACATAGAAGTCGCCTCTCAAGGGGCTCGGAAGCACTGCTTCTCTTTGATGGTCTGCGATCACAGGAAAATGAGTCTTGGAAGTCATCTGTTGCAGGGAATTAAGAAAGCTTGATTCAGGACACATTTAGAGACATTTAGAGATAGAATTGTTGGCTGGGCCTGAGACTCAGTGAACTCTACTCTGGTCTGGCCAGGCACTCGAGGCATTCAATTGCAGTTACTTCATAAAGCCATCTTACAAATTCAGCACAGAAGGGAGTCTGTCCTGTTTTCAAAATAAAAAGTCTGAGGTCCAGACTGACTGGCACCATGGCTGGTACGTTCTCAGCATGAGAACCCAGCTCTCTAGGTTTTGATTCATCTCTCTTCTGTGGGACGGATCCGTCCATCCCCCTTGACTTGGGTGTTTTTTCCAGTGGACCCTAGCACAGTGCCTTTCTTTTGCCTGTCCCCCTACCACTCCTCTGCTTGCTCATGAGGTCCCTTCTGAGAGTTTGGGAATGCTCCGGAAACCCCCCCTTACTCATCCCTCACAAACTCCCATTTTGACCATATGGCCAAAGCTCCGGCTCTCTGGCTTTGCCCTGAATCCTGGTGCTTTTGCTAGATTTGGGGATTGGGATTGATAGGGCTTGGCGGGAGACTTCCACTTGGCAGAACCTGGCTCTCAGCCCCCGGTGGTTTGTAGCAGGGATCTTCCTGTCCACCTCCTGTCCTAGGGAACCTAATCTTCAGTCTTACCGTCGTGCTCTTGGTTGGTGTGCAAGCTGACTTTGACACCCGGGGTTCAGTTCACAAGCATTTAGTGAAGGAAAGGCTCAACGTGAAAATTCCCAGGACTTCATAGCCCTCGTTCAGTGTTCTCAGTTGGCTAATGAAATATGTGACTCTGTGTTTTTCCTGTTATCTAGCTATAAAATGGAATAATACCCCATTTTACCTTTGGTGAAGTATATGGATGTCTTATTACAGTGTTAACATTCCTTACAAGAAGGCTGTTGTAAAAGTCCAGGTACCAAAAATAATGGGAAGTTGCCTGGACATTTGCACATTTCTAACTAATTTCAAGTAAGGGTAAAATGAAACTATGTTTCAATGGTAAAGGTATTTTCTCTTCTGTTCAGGAAGTGTGGCTATAAAATTTTCCTTTTTTTTTTTTTTTAAATTTTGTTCAGATGTGTTTGAGAGAGAGAGTGGGTGCGAGAGAGCACAAGCGGGGGTCGGGGGGACGGCAGAGAGAGAGAAGCAGGCTCCCCACGAGAGTGTCTGGGAGTTATGCTGTCTGTAATGATTCAGAGCTTTAATAGATCCTCTTGTAGTTCTGAAGCTCATACCTGCTCCCATGGATTCCCACAGATCGCATACACGCCTCTGTGTATGTCACAGACCACCACCATGCAGGCAGCTGGGTTCTGGGCTCAGAGAGCACTGCCTTTCCCAGAGTCGGTCAGCCTGTTCATGGCAGATCTGGGAGCAGGCCCCCATGTCTTGGTCGGCTTCTCTTTTCTGCTGTCCTGTAGTCATAGGACAGTTTGGGGAGAGTTGAATGTCTAGGACAGAGAATGTGTGCCTATCTCCAGTAGTGACAGAGAATGAAGAAGAAACATTTAATATGCTACCTGGAAGAACGACCTGGTTTCTCAGTTTATAATAGAGGACTCTAGTGGAATGGATTGTAATTTAGGGCAGAGACCTGAAATTGCTCTTCCTTGCCAAAATAAATTGATTGCTTCGGCTGTCTGAACTTCATTTCTTGAACTGGGCAGGAACTAACGTAGTCTAAATTAAACTCATTTTCCATTAATGAAACTGGGTCACTTCAGGCTGCCCTAGTGTACTTCTGAGGGTCCTGATGCACATTTTAACAAATGCAGTGTTTCCCGCTCTTTGCCTAACCCATCTGATTTAGCCAGTGTAACACATAGCATTTGCTTTCACCTTTCCCTTGGCACTCTTCTCGAGAGCTGGGGTCTGCTTCTGAAACTTCCTTAGAGCTGTCGGGAAGACCGTTCGTTGCAAGAGGGCATTGCCATATATCTGCTAGGGCCAGGAAAGGCAGAGGAAGGCTACCCTGGGGGAGAGAGGGCGGAGTGAAACAGTTAGTCCCTGCCTTGCCCAAAGAAGATGTGTTTTCATGATGCCTCTCCTTGTTTTCATGCTGGTAGCTTTGCACTATGAATATTTTAGTATATGTGCTGCCGAAGCGAGCACGCACTATGAATATTTTGACCCTATTGTTTATACATAGGGTCCAGTGAACTGGACCATGAATGTGGGATGTCATGAATTAAAGAAAAAATGATAGCACAAGCTGAAGAATTATAGACAAATTGTGTTCAGGTCCATGAGAGTGTTTCTGCTTGGAGCTCTCACTCAGCGCTTGGCCCACGTTCTCTCGGTTGCTGGAGGTGTGTAAGGTAGTCCAGCAAGGTCACATTACACCTGCTCTGCCCTCCATTATGTCAAGTGTCAGACTTCCTTGGAAAGCACTGGGGAGGCTCCTATTACCTGTTATCCTTCCGTGTCCTTCTCCTCGGTTGCTCCACCCCGGGAACGAGGGCAGGGGGCGCCACTATTGTTGGCAAGTGAATCTTGATTTACAAAGTCCGGCAGCTGTAGAGCCCCACCAGGAGATCAATGATTTGAATGTGTCCTTTGGAATACATTGGAATATGAAGATCTAGAAATGTTAAAACTGGGAAATACCTTTCAAAAATGACGGTTGGGGGGAAATGGGGATATCTGTAATAGTTTATTTTTAGCTTATTTTAGATATTTGAAGTATGGTACCATATGAATTTTTAAAAATGGATTGTCTTCAGTTTACTTTTTTAATGAATTGATTATGCCCATATATTTAGGGATATAAAGGCTAGAAAAATTATAGGGAAATAGATGTAAAATTAGCAAAATTAAAAAATCATTGTGGGGACGCCTGGGTGGCTCATTTGGTTAAAAGACTGCCTTCGGCTCTGGTCATGGTCTCAGGGTCCTGGGATGGAGTCCCACATCAGTCTCCCTACTCAGTGGGGAGCCTACTTCTCCTTCTCCCTCTGTCCCTCCCACTGCTTGTGCTCTCTTTCTCTCTCAAATAAATAAATAAAGTCTTTTTTTTAAAAGAAAGTCATCATGGGGGTGGATCTCCCTCTAATCCTTTGTTTCCCCTAACCCTCTGCTTTTCACACTTCAAGGTATATTAATTCATCCATCCTTGTGTTTTTTTGTCAGATCTTCTTAACAATATGCAGACGACTTTCACTGATAAAGTTTTTCCTCTATTTTCAGTGCACAGAGGCCAAAAAACATTGCTGGTATTTTGAAGGACTCTATCCAACATATTATATGTAAGTATTTGCATTTCTCTGTGGGTTTGATTCTGTGGTCATGTCTTTCTCTGGGCATTATTTCTTTCATAGGACATAGGACTGGTTATGGGATGGGGAAAACTCAGTTTGCAGAGGCCTTTGCCCTTGGTTTCACCTGCCTCTCCTCATGAACGTGCAGGCGACCTTTATAAGAACACTCAGCTGGCTCAGACCGCTTCCTCTGAGGACAGCACGAAATGCCAGGTTCTTTGTTTTGGGAGACAGGTCCATTCAGACATAATTGGTCAAAGAGGGCAAGATGTCTGAGCAGAACCGGAGTAAAACTGATTTATACAAATTTTCCTAGGCAAAGGGAATAAGTATAGGGGGAGTATGATTCTGAACTTGAGCTGCATAGGGCAAAGTCCTTAGGTCAGTTACTGTGAGTGTATGTGTGTGTGTGTGTGTGTGTGTATGTGTGTGTTGGCCGTGATCAGAAAGACCACCTGGCCCTGGGCCCCTCCCTAGTCAGGGGCAGTCAGCCTTTCATGGCTCTTGGCAGCTTGTGATTCTTCCTGTGCCTGGGCCCCTGCCAGTGTTGCTCTAATTAAAGCATTATTGTGTTTTACCCCTATTGTTTTATGAGTGTGTGTGTTTTTTAAATGTTGGCTGAGTTAGCCACTGGCTGTGCTGCACCACCTGCCTAGGGGTCAGATTAACTCTCCAGGTTATCAATTATTATTTTTATTGTGTTTTGTAGTTCCATAGGTTTTGAGAGGAATGACTGAAATCAGATTTTTCTGAAACGGTTATTTTTGGTAGTTAATTTTGTAAAACATGGGATCATTCAGTAGTGTATATAATCGTATTAGAGCAGAAACACTGTATATTTTAGCATATAAGGAGATAGGACAGGAAATACATAATAGTAGCAAAGAATGTTATTTCTTAATTGGCGAAGAGGTACATTTTTATTACCTGCCATTTTTGTGGAATTTCTGATCTGAAAGAGACCAGTATAGGAGGAGAAATGTTGCCTGCCTGGGAATGGGACATACCAACAAGCAAGGTCCTTAATGCCCCACATTGCAGGAGTCCTGGCAGAAGGTCTCTGCAGCGGCAAAATGACAAAACCCACTTGGGAAATAAAGCAGCAGCATAGGGGCTTTAATTACAGAGTTGTCAGCTTGAATAAACATGGCTATGAGAGAGCATGGAGATAAAATATTTTGGTTCTTGGGATAATGGATATTCCTTGGTAAACTTTAGTTCTTTTTTTAGAGAGAGTTTGTGCCACCAGGAGGCATTGGAAAGGAGGAGAGAGGGAGAGGGAGGGAAAGAGGGAAAACCCTAAGTAGCACAGAGCCCGACATGAGGCTCGATCGTAGGACCCGGACCCAAATCCAGAGTTGGACACTTAACCGGTCAGACCACCCAGGCGCCCCTGAAAACAGACCTTTGTCAAATTGTCTTGTAGATGAGCTGATGAATCATTTCCTGGTGGTTTTTTAAAATATTTATTTATTTATTTGGGAGAGAGAGAGAGAAAGAGAATGCGTTCAGGTGAGCATGTGAGCGGGGCGGGGAGGGGGGGACCAGGAGAACAGAGGGGGAGAGAGGGAGACTCCCAAGCAACTCTCTGTTGAGCATGAAGCCTGAAGCAGGCTCAGGCTCAGGACCCTGAGATCATGACATGAGTCGACATCGAGAGGTAGTCAGGAAACCACTGAGCCACCTGGTGCTTCCATTTCTTGGTCTTTGAGAATTTGGGAGGTGGAGGTCATTGCTGTTCTTGGGTTTACTTGTTTTTTGTTCCTTTATTTATTTACTTACTCCCTCCATATTTGGAAAAGGTTTTTGTATCAACGGAGAACACAGAGATAAGCCCTGTCCTGTCTTTAGTGTGGTTTGTCTGCTGATTTTGTTTCTTCTCTCGTCTCTTTACCAGTGGTGGAGGGGGTTCTAAAAATTAGAAAGGAAACTCACTCTATTACTCCAGTGCTGAAGCTCATATAAAAAGGAATAATAGTAACATTGAGAATTTACTATAGCCCCTGACATGAGTTAATTTCATTTAACCCACAGCCGTTTGAAAGCCCCAACCACACACACTATGACTTTCTTTTTTAATTGCGGGGAAACCCACGTAACAGAAGTCCCCGTTTCGAAGGGAACAGTTCATCTGTGTATCGTCCATCCACACATGGTGAATCATGGCCTCTGTCCAGTTCCACATGCTGCAGCCAGGCCACGCACGCCACTCTTCACCAGCCTTTGGACCCGATTCCCTGTTAGCTCCCCCATGGAATGTGAGTGTTGACCTGGGCGTGTGGCGTGCTCAGCACTGAAATCGTGTGTAAACACACATACCCCCAAGGCCGCGTGCCTCTCCTCGGTGTGCACACAGGGTCAGTTCCTCCACAAGCTGCGCTTGTCACTGTCCTGCGCCTGCGACGAGTTTCCCCACGGAGGCTCTCCCCGCTGCTTTCCATCCAGTGGGGCTGCTGAAGGACACAAGGATTGAGGGGACGTGGTTGTAGATGAATTCTTCTCTGTCCAAGCTTCTGCTACTCAAGGACCAGTGTGCTGCCAGCCAGATGACAGGCCCAGGAAGATCACAGCCCCAACCAGAAGCACTTGGGACTGCGGAGGACACGGGCAACAGCCCTGTTGCTCCCCAGAGCCAGCTCTCTTGGGTTCTCCAGGGAGACGGTGGTGCAGGTCAAGGTGAACTTGTATCTGGCTTGAGCTCACGCTCACTTGTAGCCTGGATGTCGAGATCCAGCATCCATGCCAGTGCTGTCCGGTCTCCATGCTGGAGAACCAGGCCTGCCTCACAACACAGGTTTAGCGCACAGGAAGCTCAAGGGGCTGCGACGGCCGCGCCTCGTTTGTTCAGTCCCCAGACGCTCGGGGAGTGTCTGCCGACGCCGCTGTTGCCGGGAGACAGTGGTGTGGGTCGGGGAAGGTGCCTGTGCTCCCGGGAGCTGCAGTATAATAACATGTGACTGAGCAGTTGTTTTCGAAGCACCTTTAACATTAAATTTAAATCCCAGGAGTTAACAGATCTCACCTTCAAAATACACTTCTGGTGTGTTCTGCCTTTCATTGCTGCATAGGAGCCTTCAAAATAGGGAATTTCTTAAAGAGGCGTTGACTCCAAATGACGTCTTCCTATTCTGTGACAGGATTTTTTTCCCCTGCAGAAAATATATTCCAAATGATTCCTCTGTTTTGTGCCTATAATTTTTCATGGAATGCATTAGGGAGAGAACATCTAGTTTGCAAACTTGTTTTAGAGATTTTACTCGTACATTTGAAATCTGATTTCATGTCTCTCACCAGAAATCCCATATGGTACTCCTACTTTTCTTGCTTTCTCTGCATGTTCCTGAATTTTATTCCAGCATTAAAGTTACCAAGCTAATAGAGGCTAATTTTTTAAGATAATTAGGCTTCCTCTATAGCTACCTAGATGTACAAAATTACCATTGCCTGTTTGGATTTCTTTATGCTAAATTATCTTTCTCCCACTGCCTTCTCCCTTCAGTCAATTTTTTAAATTTCTTTCATTGGTTTCTTTTCTTTTCTTTTTTTTTTTTTTTGACCTCTGTTGAGCTGGAAGCCTGCATACGTATGTGTACAAACAAAATATTCTCCTTGTTTTTAAAGAAAAAGTCCCTTTGAAATCCAAACAGAGGAACAACACATGTTTCAAAATTTTTTTTTCCTTTTCCCCTACCCTTTATTCTGCTACCTTTCTTATCTACAGGCTGCCCTTTCAAAAGCCTTTCATTAAAACATGCTTTTTTGACTTTGGTTCGGAGCTTCCTAGTATCTCCTCCTAGCAACAGTAGGATTTAAAAATAGCTGGGTGGTCACGTGGCCTCACCAAATCCCGTTCCTTCACTTTCATTCTCCTCTTAAATCGTTCTTCTATCAAGGACTTGCTCATTCAACAACCCCCTTTGTCTGCAGGGCCTACAACAGCGTGCGAGCTGCGGGAGGCCAGAGAGGGGAAGATAAGAGAAGGGCCCTGCCAAGGAGCCTGTCCTGGGGCCATGGCAGACACAGGGCCACTGGGATCTGATGGAGCACTCTCTCCTCCCTGTTTGTGTGGAGGCCAGAAAGCACTGCAGGCAAAGCCAGCTCACTGTGTACCGCCTGTTGTTGGCTGCAGAAAGTGCTAAGCACCTTGTGCCTTGACAGGAGACAGGGGGCTGCTGTCCCGGCTCAGGTAGTGCGCCCAGTGCTCCTGAGTGTGCGGGGGTTCGGGGGGCAGCCAGGCAGTGCAGGGGAGGTGGGCTGGGCTCACCGGCCCTCATCCGTGCAGCAGCTCGGCAGATCAGTCCCACTAGAAAGTGGCTGCTGTACTCAGCTGTGGTCAGGGTAGACACTGCTGTGTGTGTCCCTAACATGTGTGTCACTAATGTGTGGTGGCATTATGTCTCAGAGGGGCTCGGGATCTGTGTGCATAGATGACCAGGTGGGACCCCTAACTTTATATCCCAGGATTGCCACCCCAGAGGGACAGGAGGACTGGGTGAGTTTGGCTCACTGTGGGGCATGCTTTTGGTGACCTTCCCCATCTGGCTCCAGTACCTGGAGGTTGGCACAGGGGGCCCTTGGTGCCTGAGTGGGTAGCGCCTGGGCTGTAACTCACCCCTTCCTGGGCAGGGGATGGTGGGGGGGCTGCTGCAGACGAGGAGCAGTGTCACCCCTCTCTACGAGAAGTGGCATCCTTTCTGCTAAGATTTGCAGCTTGAGGCTTGTCCCAGAGGCTCTCCCGCTGGCAGCCGCCATCCGTGAACGGATGTGTATCTCCGAGGGCGGAGGTGGGAGACAGCTTGGGAGGCAGAAGCAAGTGGAACACTTTCCAGTGCTGAGTCTGTGGTGGGGACACAGACAGGTAAGTTTCCAAGGGTGGGGCCAGGGACTTCAAGGCCTTCTCCAAAGTTGACAGCAGTGGGACAGCCTCATATGGAGGGTTGGCAGGACCTCCTAGCCCCAGCTCGCCCTACAGGGGTCCCCAGGATGCACCCATGTTTCCATGTCTCCCTCAGACCAAGACAGAACAGAGTGTGTCCCTGAGTTTTCCCAGACCGCAGCCAACACAGGGCCCTCCACAACGTCAGGGGAATTGTGAGGGAATTACTGATAATTCAAAGACTAAAAATGACAACAGCTGACATGAGTGCTTACGCCGTGTGGTGCCCTTTCTAAGCTCATATGTGTGACCGCCTCCAGAAAGCTTCTGATAGTGGCCTCTCTACCTTTATCTCTTTTTCAGCTGAGGGGCGTGTGTCCCTCTCTGGTCCTTTGGTACCACGTGCCATCATCAGACTCACTGTTGCCAGAGTAAACCATCCGTTGTCTCCTCCTGAGACCAGGAGTCTGTTGAGGACAGAGGTCTGTCTAGCAGGCTTTTTTGTCTCTGTGCTGACACAGGGCCTGACACAGGGCCTGACACAGGGCCTGACACGAAGGCATTCAGTGCATTTAGGAACCACAGCGAACGGTGGCCTCACTCTCGGAGAAGACAGGAGTGAGTCACTGCCACTCTTCAGTGATGGAAGACGTTTTAGGGACTGGAAGTCAAGACTTTCTCTAGTCCTGCTCTGCCATTAGGTTGCTCTGTGATCAGGGGCAAATCTGCTAACCTTTCTGGGTCCCAGTTTCCTATGCTAGGTAGGCTGCAAGGTCTCATCCTGCTCATTCTGGGACACCCTCCCGCTGTCTGTGCACAATAACGTCGAGCATTGGGAGTAAAAGATGAATGACCGAGTGCACTTATGAATTGTGGCGGAAGCAAGCCTGCAGATGTGGGCTGGATTTCAGCTCATTTAGGGTCCGCCCTTCTTGCCAAATACAAAACAACCACCTAATATTTTCTTTCAAAGGAATGAGTCATCTTCTGCAGGTCTCAGTATTGACATGGCAGTAGGAAGAAGATGTTAATCATGCAGTCAGCCAGTGGGATGGATCTAGGAGCCCTGGCTGCTCACTGTTTCAGATTTTGGGGTTCATAAGGCATCTTCCTTGGTGCTGAGCTGAAGCTTTTTGATAGTCAGGTACATGGGTGTTAATTCGGACAATGACTTTTTTCATTGGATTTTAAATAAGCCCGAGAAAACTTGTGATTTATGTGCACATTTCCTGTTCTATGTGAATAGAAATGAATCTAGTTATTCTTTCCAGAAAATCGAGGTTAGGTTAGAAGTGGGTTGTGTCTTCTTAACTAGACCTGTGGTTTTGAAGTGAGATAACCTAGTAGCCCTCTGGAGAGCTGGTAGGTGAGAAAGGTTTGACCCCAAAGATGGTCCTTGATTTATCTATATTTTCTTAGACTACTAAGGAAATCTTAAAACTGTTCCTACCTAGTTTTACAAATAAAATAACTGGCATGAGGAGAGAGTAGGGCATTCACCCAGGCCTGTAGCTTTCTCAAGGGCCTTTTGCATTTGGTCGCATCTGTGACTGCCAAATGGCTAGAACAGAGATGCAGAGCATTTGAATTCTAGATGTTCCATTGATTACTTATTTTAGCTTTGGGTTCAGATCTAAGTACCACTGAAGGAGAGAGTGTGGGGAAGTTTCTCACAAGTCAGCCCCACTGAGCCTGGAGGGAGTCCGCACCAGGCCTCTTCGAAGAAGAGAATGGAAGGGAGCATACGGATGGAAAGTGTTTTGGCCAAATACAAAAAGGAAGACTGACTACATGATCGATAACGGGAGAGTGGCCATCACGGTCACGCGTTAAATCTTCTAACATCTATTGAGTACGTGCTGTTTCCACACCACCACTAAAGGAGGAGGGAGTGAGGGGAGGGACGGTGGGAAGGGAAGATGAGGGAGCCAGGACCTGCCGTCCAGGAGTTCACGGTCCATGGCTTAACAGGCAGCGACATGTGCCCAGCTCCGCGCAGCTTGGGCAGAGTCCGTTCCTTCCAATACTGCTCTTTCCTTGCTCTTGATTTTGGCCGGGCCATTTTCAGGCCCTATTCCTGAGTCTCGCACTGGGGTATGGCAGCTTCTTTTAAAGCACTCACATTACCCTTGTTTATTGTGTCTCTCTGGGTGCATTTCTCTGTTGTGAATAATTAATGGTGTGAGTGGATGGAGTGTTTCTTGCCGACGTCAGACCAACAGCCCAGAAAACAGGCTTTGTAGAGCCAGAGCCAGGCCATGCTGGGCCACCTTACCCACCTGCTAGAGTTGGAGGCACCACAATCAGTTCCAGTGGCTCCGAAACACACGGCCACCTCTGCTGATTAGGAGGTGCTGGTGTGTACCGCCCCTCCCTGTTCTGTTATCAGACCCCAAGTCTTTTGGAAAGCTCCCTCTCTGCCAGGTCAGCTGGACTCCATGTGCCCTGCTCTCTTCCCTGCAGCACTGGGAACTTGAGGGATGTGCAGAGTGGGAAGGGGTGGTGGGGGTAGGGAGCAGCGCTCTTCCCTCCCTGTGCATTGCCCTGTGCACCCCTTTACCAGACCCTTGCTGTTCTGCCACGATGGAGCAGCTGAGCATAGCCTTTGCTTAGCCGCTTAGGAGAGAAGGTGTCTGGTCTAGTCTAGGGACAGATATGCTAAGGGAGAATTTTTCTTCTTTCTCTCTTCCTGTTGTTGGCCTTATCAAGGAAGATTTTTGGTGTAAGGTAGAGGCATTTCCTTGTCCTCAGAGCAGGGAGAAATATTTCCCTGGTTATCCACCCTTAAGATCTTAATGTTTGTGTTCTCCTCTTCCCCCTCCAAGTTCATATGTTGAATCCTAACCCCCAAACTTGATGGCCTTTGGAAAGTGGTTAGGTCATGGGGACTGAGCCCTTGTGAATATTTTTATAAAAGAGGCTCTAAAGAGATTCCTTGTTCTTCCCACCATGCAAGGGAGGACAAGAACATACCAGCTGTGAACCAGAAAGAGGCACCCCGCTCAGAGAACTTGATCATGATAATTGATCTTGGACTTCCCAGCCTCCAAAACTGTGAGAAACAAACTTATGTTGTTTATTAGCCACCCAGTCAGTAGTATTTTGTTATAGCAACCCAAATGAACGAAG
Source organism: Mustela nigripes (assembly GCF_022355385.1). Classification (NCBI taxonomy): domain Eukaryota; kingdom Metazoa; phylum Chordata; class Mammalia; order Carnivora; family Mustelidae; genus Mustela; species Mustela nigripes. Next base: position 101,343,936 of record NC_081560.1, on the reverse strand, counting down.
ACAACCTGAAAATGTCATGTTTTTGTATATATTGTGCAACTCGATTTTTGAGTGTCCGTATTGTACCTGGTCTTCTAAATTGGTGTACAGAGCAACCTCAATATTTTCCATAATACAGAGTATTCCCAGGGTGGGGGATGTACCATAATTCACACATTTCCCTGTGATCATTATACTTTCAGGTAGTGTCCGTCCGTCCTGTTTTGTTTTTACCATTAAAGTCCAAATTTCATTCCTAATTTTCTAAAATTTAAAGCAGTACTCATAAATAAGTTCTTTATTGAAGTAGAGTTGACAAACAGTGTTAGATTAGTTTTATGTCTACAGAATAGTGGTTTGACGACTATGTTAACTGCTGTGCTCACCACAAGTGTAACATGGTTCTCCCATCTGTCACCATACAGTGCCATTCCAGGCCACTGACTGTAGCCCCATGCTGTGCCTGTCGTCCCTGTGACTTATTCATTGTTTAACTGCAATACCATCCCCTCTACCCAGTTTTCCCATCCCAAATCCCTCTCCCCTCTCAAAACCATCAGTTTGTTCTCGGTATTTATGGGTCTGATTCTGCTTCTTGTTTTTGTTTGTTTGTTTTGTTTTTTAGATCCTACATATGATGAAATCATGTGGTATTTGTCTTTCTCTGACTTATTTCACTTAGCATACCTTCTAGGTCCGTCCATGCTGATGGTTCTAAATAATGCTGCAGTAAACAGAGAGGTGCATATATCTTTTCAAATTAGTGTTTTTGTTTTCTTTGGTAAATAACCCGTAGTGGAATCATTGGATCATATGCATATGGTAATTCCAGATTTAAGTTTTCGCAGAACCTCCGTGCTATTTTCCACAGTGGCTGCACCACTTTACATTTCCGTCAGCAGTGCATGAGAGTTCTTTTTTCTCCTGTCCTTGTCAACACTTGTTATTTCCTGTGTTTATGATTTTATCCATTCCGACAGGTGCAAGGTGATATCTCCTTGTGGTTTTGATTTGCTTTTCCCTGGTGATGAGTGATGTAGAGCATCTTTTTGTGTGTCTGTTGGCCATTTGTTTGACTTCTTGGTAAAAATATCTATTCAAGCCTTCTGCCCATTCTATAATCAGATTTTTTTTCTTTTCTTTTTTTTGGTGGTGTGCTATAGAAATTCTATGTGTAGTTTGGGTTTAGCCCCTTATTGGATATATCATTTACATATAACTTTTCCATTCAGTAAGTTGCCTTTGCATTTTGTTGATGGTTTCCCTGGCTGTACAAAAGCTTTTATTTTGGTGTAATACCAATAGTTTAGTTTTGCTTTTCTTTCCCTTGACAGGAGAAACATGCCTGGAAAAATGTTGCTAAGGCCAACATCAAAGAGATTATTTCTTATGTTTTCTTATGGGAGTTTTATGCCTTCATATCTCACACTTAGGTCTTTAATCCATTTTGAGTTTATTTATCAGTACGATATAAGAAAGTGGTCCAGTTTCCTTCTTTTGGATGTAGCTGTCCAGTTTTCTCAACACCGTTCACTAAAGAAACGGTCTTTTTGCCCATGTATATTCTTGTCCCCTTATAGATTAATTGACCATATAAACGTGGGTTTATTCCTGTGCTCTCTAGTTTGTTTCTGTGCCAATACCATACTCTTTTGATCATTATTTGATTATTATAGCTTTGTAGTATATGTGGAAATCTGGGATTGTGATACCCCCAACTTTGTTCTTTTTTTCCTCAAGATTATTTTGGCAATTTTTTTGTGTCTCTTTCATGTCTTTGTTGGTTCCACACAAATTTTAGGATTATATATTCTAATTCTGTGAAAAATTATTGGTATTTTGATAGGGATTGCATTGAATCTATAGGTTGCTTTGTGTAGTATAGACATTCACTATTAACTCTTCGAATTCATGAGCATTATATGTACTTTTCATTTTTTTGTGTTGTCTTTAATTTATTTCATCAGTGTTAAAGTTTTCAGAGCACAGGTCTTGGACTTTCTTGGTTAAGTTTATCCCTAGATATTTTATTCTTTTTGGTGCAATTGTGAATGGAACCTTTTTTCTTCATTTCTCTTTCTGCTGCTTCATTATCAGCATACAGAAATGCAACATATCTGTGTATTAATTTTGTATCCTTCAACTTTATTGAATTTATTTATTACTTCTAATAGTTTTTTGGGGGGCGGCATTAGAGTTTTCTGTATGTCTACATATAACTTCTTTACTTATTCCTTATCAGTTTGGATGCCTTTTATTCCTTTTTCCTGTATGATTGCTGTGGGTAGGTCTTCCAGTACCATGTGAAATAAAAGTGGTGAGAGTGGACATCATTGTCTTCTTCCTGACCTTAGAGGAAAAGCTCTCAGTTTTTTACCATGGTGTCTGATGTTAGCTGTGGATTTTTCATCTATGACCCTTATGTTGAGATATGTTCCCTCTAAACCTACTTTGTTGAGAGTTTTTATCATGAACAAATCTTGAATTTTGTCAAATGCTTTTTCTACATGTATTGAGATGATCATGTGATTTTTATCCTTCATTTTGTTAATGTGGCATGTCACATAGCTTCATTCGCAAGTGTTGTATCATCCTTGCATCCCTGGAATAAATCCCACTTGATCATGTATTGAGTGTGGTTTGCTAATATTTTGTTGAGAGTTTTACGTCTGTGTTCATCAGGAATACTGGCCTGTAGTTTTCTTATTTTGCAGAGCCCTTGTCTGGTTTTGGTGTCAGGGTAATGGCTGACCTCATAGAATATATTTAGAAGCTTTCCTTCCTCTTATTTTTTTGGACTAGCCTTAGGAGAATACAGTGTTTCATAGAATTTACCTGTGACTCCATCTGCTGCTGGACTTTGGTTTGTTGGAGTTTTTTGATTATTGATTCAATTTCATTGCCAGTATTGATCTGTTCAGATTTTCTGTTTCTTTGAAATGTCAGTTTTGGAAGATTGTATGTTTCTAGGAATTTACCCTTTCTTCTAGATTGTCTACTTTGCATATGATTTTTCAATAGTAGTCTTTTTTATAAGCCTTGCATTTCTGTTGTGTCAGTTGTTACTTCTCTTCCATTTCTGGTCTTATTTATTTGGATCCTCTCCCCACTTTTTTTTTTTTTTTTCCAGGGGTCTTGCTAAAGGTTTGTCGATTTTGTTTATCTTTTCAAAGAACCAGGTTTTTTTTGTTTCATTGATCTTTTCTGTTCTTTTTAGTTTCTAGTTCATTTATTTATTCTCCAATCTTTATTATTTCCTTCCTTCTACTGACTTTGGGCTTTGTTCTTTTTTTTTCTTTCCTAGTGTCTTTAGATGTAAGACTAGATTATTTATTTGAGATTTTCCTATTTCTTGAGGGAGGCCTGTCTCACTATAAATTCCTCTCAGAATTGCTTTCACTGAATCCTAGAGATTATGGACCATTGTATTTTCATTTTTAACTGTCTCCATGTATTTTTTATTTCCTCTTTGTTTTCTTCATCAACCCACTTGTTATTTAATACTATGCTATTTATTTTCCATGTGTTTGTGTTTTTTTTCCCATTATTATTCCTTGTAATTGATTTCTAGTTCATACTGTTGTTGTCAGAAGAAATGCAGTATATGATTTCAGTGTTCTTCCATTTGTGGAGATTTATTTTGTGGCCTAACATGTGAGATATCCTAGAGAATGTTCCATGTAAACAAATTTTTAAATAATTCATTTGGTGGTAAAAATGGATTTGAATAGACATAAGGCTGTTCTTTTTAAAATTCCATTTAATAAGATGTGTTAAAAGATTAACTGAGGTATTAGAATTCTTGAGAGTTTATTTGAGTAAACATCGATTCAAATTGGGCAGTCTCATAATGGAAGTAGTTAGGAGCACTGCACCAACATGTGCTGGCGGCAAGGATTTTATAGAGAAGCATAGCAAGGAAATTATTTAATTGGCTGTGGTTTAAGTGGTTGCATTATTTGAGAAACCCTAGCTCACTGTTTGTGAGTGGTTGTTTTTAACCTTGAGGCATTTACAGGAATTAACTCTGGCTTAGATTTTGGTTTGCTTACATAGGCTCTAACGCCACCTCTGTCTAACGGCCTCCTTGTTTGATTATTTTAACAGATGTTTTGTGTATTTCAATGCGGATTCTGCTCGGCTGCATTATATAATTCATGGTATTGCCTATCTTATCATTCATGAATGCAGACGGTTCTGAGTTCTCCACGTATCTGGTCCCAGGAGTTTGGAGAAGGGATTTTTGTGTGCCCCACTGCTCAATGAACATCTTTTAAAATACTGTATCTTTATGTGCTAGAACTTACTTTTGTCGTGGGATGGTTTTTCACAAATAGAATCGTGTTAGCAAAGTTTATGCTTATTTTATATTTTAATAAACACTGTGGGACTAACCTCCCGTATGTTGCCATGATATAGTCAGCCAAGAGTATAGGAGACACCTGTTTCCAACCATCCTCACCAGCACTGGGTGCAATGTTGTAATCAGAGTACCCTTTGTACCCTGAGTTCGTGTTAGTTACTGTGCTATTCCATTTGAGGGAGTCTCCTTTCTATCGCATTATCACTTCCGCGTAAGGCAAAACACTTACAGTGTGCCAGGAACCATGATAGTCACCTGGGCAGTACCTAAAGGAATGAGATAGGATTGCTCTCAAGCTCAAGGTCGAGCGTGAAGGACAGATGCTATTAGTAGCTAACAGTAATGCTGCATGTGATAGAGCTGTATAAATGGAGATCCAGCAAAGGGGGGATCACAGTGTGTGGGGTAGAATGAAGGGAAGGCATTAGCGAAGACTTCACAGGACTGACCTTTGAAGGGTGAGGAGCAATTTCAGAGGCTCTAGTGAAGGTGTAAGATATGGAAGTAGGAAGATGCATCAGATATTTGGGGAACTGCAAGCCTAGGGTTTAGGGTGCCTGGCAAGTGTCGGGAGGTAAGATGGATAAAGAAGGTGAGGCTCGGGGATTAAAGCCTCTGTCTTAGGCTCAGGTCATGATCTCAGGGTCATGGGATCGAGTCCCGCATCGGGCTCTCTGCTCGCGGGGAGCCTGCTTTCCCCTCTCTTGATCTGCCTGCCTTTTTGCCTACTTGTGATGTCTATCAAATAAGTAAATAAAATCTAAAAAAAAAGAAGAAGGTGAGGCTTGTTGAGAAGGGTCTGAGTGGTTGAGACTTCCTTCTGCATGGTGCATCCATTGGCCTTCCAGAAAGCTGGCAGGACAGTTCAGGGGTGAGAGGTAGAGACTAAAGTGAGGAGTTTGTTGCTGCAGTTGGGGCAAAATATGGAAGGTCTGACTCTGTGAAGAAGGAGCAAAAGAACACAGTGGTGGACTTAAATAATATTTCCCAGCAGATGTGGGGAAAAGGGACCACATTACTCAAGAGATTTCTAGTTGGGCAGACAGTGAGAGAGACCATGAAGAGAGCAGGTTTAGGGAGGCATTTAGAAGAAGATGTCAGCTCTGTGCATGTTGAGTTTGAAGTTCTTGCAGAACATCCTGGAAGCGTGGGCAGTGGAGGCTTTGTTTTTGCAGCTCAGGAGGAAGTCCGGAGATGGAGTAGAGAGTTAAGAGCTCTGAGCGTGTGAATAACAGTTAGCCAGCTCAAGTGAAAGTAAAGAGGAGAAAAGAAGCCAGGTGTCAGCCTGACTCTCACTTTCCTGCTTTCTGAGCTAATGGGTACTAGAATCTGTCTATTTTCAAGATTTTATTGGCAAATGATATCATTTCATTTTTATTTTCTATGCCTGTGTGTTTCAATAAGATGAAAATTATCAGATTTAAGTTCTGTAAGATTATAGGAGAACTTCTGTTTTTCATTTTCCATATTAACTCATTATTCTGGCTGGAGTTTTAGTTTCTCGATCTGAGAGCTAACCCAGTGGTACAGGGAATAAACCCTTTGTTTTTCAGGATAGACTTGAATAGAACTGATTTTAAGTGATATGAGCAATTTGCTGAGAGGAGAAACTTCTATCCCAGAAACTCAAGGTTAGGGTCTCCAAACTTGGGAGTCAGCACAGGTCAGAAGTAGCTAAAGTGTCTTGGTCCATTATACCTCATCATCTCAGCTCAACTCTGGGTGCACCTGCTCTGAGGCAGCAGTGATTCAAGGGCTGGAGGGCCAGGGAAGGAGCCCTTTGTAACGCATTTAATCTGTTAATTTTAGAATTTATGGTAAGCATGGGTAGGATTTTCTCCCAAAGTAAAAGTAAAGGTAAAAATTCCCTAGGTAAATCCCAATGCCACCCTAAGTATAACCAGTTCTAATTTTTCTAAGTTTGTGATGTTTTCTGTCTGCTTAGGAAGCAAGCTGAGATTTTAAAAGGGCAGATGGCAAAGTGGAGGCTTCAGGAGAGAGATTTTTAAAGGAATATTTTGTGATCGTTTACAACTAATTAGGGTTTGCCCCTCTAATGTCCTGTGAGGTTGGGCTAATTTGTTAAAAGAGACCATAGGACTGGGAGATGTGTGACTTGACAGTGGGCCTGAGGTTCATGGGGACGTTTAATAGCCTCTCACACAATAGCTCAACAATGAGACAGGAAATTCTCATCTAAATAAACAGGCCAGTTAGTGGGTTCGTAACTGGTGCAGGAACTGTACTTACAAAAGTATGATTAATAAAATACCAACATGGAAGGAAGGTCTCCAATGGAGTTCACCACTTGCTCCATCCCCCGTACATTACCACTGATTCCAGTGATAGCGTGGAAGGCCCGCTGCAGCAGTCATACTCATAGGGGGTAGGGAGAGGTGGTCTTGGATCCTTTCTTCTTTCCTTTCTAAATGCGTATGTAATTCCAATACTGCCTTTTTTTTTTTTAAACATTTTATTTATTCGACAGAGAGAGGCACAGCGAGAGAGCACAAGCAGGGGGAGTGGAGAGGAAGAAACAGGCTCCCCACTAAGCAGGGAGCCCGATGTAGGGCTCCATCCCAGGACCCTGGGATCGTGAACTAAGGCAGATGCTTTACGATTGAGCCACCCAGGCGCCCCATAAAACCGCTCTCTCTCTGTCCAGACAGTGAGCTGATCTGATTGGCCAGCATCTGGGGTTGGTACTGCGCCTGCTCTGGGCTCGTGCTCCGGCTTCTGCGTGGTGCTCCGCTTTAGCGCACACCCCCGCCCACCCCCTACCATTCCGTGCAGCTTGGCCAGGAATCGCTTACCTAGCAGCGTAGGTTTCTTTTTTTCTCTTCGATTTTCATCTTCCGGGCAGCCCGTTGGACTTTGGGAAGACCTCTGTTCTAGATTTCAGCGCTGAGGTGTGGAAAGGGCCCGCTTCATGCTCAGGACCGAGCCGCCGCCTCCACCTGACCTTGCTGTGGCGTTACCGGACGCAGCGCGTCACGTCGTCTGCTGCCCGGTCGTGCCGACGGGAGGAGCCCAGGGGGCTGGGTATGTCCATCATTCCTGGGTCCCAAGAAGACTTGTCTCGGAGTCTTCATTTAAATGACAGAAAACTGGAAGGACTCGTGAATGCTTGGAGCGACAGAATGAGGTTCCAGAAGCTCCCGACTGGCAGGAATGCTGGGCCGGGTTTCAGGCATTGAACTGCAGATCACTCTTAGATCAGCATTTAGACCGCCTAGCCTGCAGCGCAGGGTGGGAAGACACAGCTTCCGGACTGAGAAAAGTCTGGAGCTTTAGCTGATGGGTCGTCCTCTCTCTGCTGTGTTCCGTGGTTGCCCAGAACGTTAGCACCGTCTGAGGCTGCAGGCAGTGTAAACGCGAGAGGGAACGGACGTTCTTCCAGAGGGTGGGGAACGGAGACTGTCTGAAAACTGTACTGAATACTTCCCATACTTTCCGGGCGGACAGAAGACTGGAAACCACGGGGATTCTTTCAGACACTGACAGGGCTCCTCATTCTGTGAGGGCGCGGGAAGCGGGATAGGCCCAGTGAGAGCCGGTCGTGGATTCCGAATGAGGAGGAATGTCTGTCCGGGTGGAAGGCTGGTACCCAGGAGATCCTGCCGGAGGGAGCGGACAGCGCTGTGTGAGGAAGTGGGAGTCCATCACGGGCTGTGGTCAGAGGCCACCGTCCTCCCTGCGACTAAGGCACGGAGCTCTTCAAGCTCTTATAAGGAGGTGGGCCAAGGAGATACCCCAGGGGCATCGGGTATACTGAGGATTGAGTTGACCTCTGCTCTGTGCCCCCAGAGTTTTACTTACTTCTTGGAGTTCTCTCCAAATCTTGTAAGACTGTGTTTAGTTTTTCCAAGGAGTCTAGTTTCTCGCAGATTATTGGGGATTTCTGATGATGCTGAGTGTATTTCCTGATTCTGACTTGGTAAGTCGTCTTCACGCATCTGCCATGTGCTTTGCTCTGTGGGAGCAAAGAGAGGGTGATAAAAGCAAGATAAGAAACAAGTCTAGATATCAAGGTACATAAAGTATGTAATTCGGGAGACCAGACCACCTGTCAGACTAAGAAACTTGGGATCGAACAAGAAAAATATGTTGTACTGGCAGAACTTAAAGGGAAGGGAGTAGTTTGCTGAGACTTAATCCAGCAGGTAATGGAATAGATTGGAATTTTAAATGACACGATGTTGATGGGAAGTTACTTAAAACTCTATAAAGTTTTTTTTTTTTTAATTTATTTGACAGAGATCACAAGTAGGTAGAGAGGCAGGCAGAGAGAGGAGGAAGCAGGCTCTTCGCTGAGCAGAGAGCCCAGTGCAGGGCTCAATCCCAGGACCTGGGATCATGACTTGAGCTGAAGGCAGAGGCTTTAACCCACTCAGGCACCGCAAGTTACTTAAAACTCTAAAGTTGTCATTTGTTAACCATGCTATGTTCTCTGTTGAACTCTAAAAAAATTGACAGACCCCACACACTCCAGCTATAGACCTCCACTCTGAATACTTAACTCATATTTTAGTTGTTTGGCCAGGTGCCGAGATGATCTTCCATGAATCAGTTTAAATACGCCACATGAAAGAGTTAACGTATCAACATCTGGCCATTTTTCTTTACTACAAAGATTCCGTGACTTCATTAACATGGGGTGTTCCCTGCTCCATGAGATTCTGCTCTTGAGACTCAGACTCAACAGCTAAGGAAATGCATGTCCAGCGGCCAGACCGCCTTCCCTCCTGGACGGTGCCAGGTGTGATGTGTGCTGACTTCTCAGACTCCTGAAACTCCCGAGGGCTCCATCCTGTTACAGTCGCATTTAATCACTGTTGTGACACATTTCTAAGTCCAGTCTTAGACTTCCTATTACATTCTGTATCCTCAGGATCTCAGCTCCTATCACTGGACACGAGAGGCTGAGCAGTCTCATTCTCTCTCTGTAACGTGCTTACTTACAAACTCACAACCCCCTCTCTGACCTCCTCAGAAATTATGTGTGGATCCTAGGATACAGTGGAGGGGACCTGGCTCACAGGAAGCACTTCCAGCAACCCGGTGCTGCTGAAGTACATGCTGTTTTCGCATCTTTGAAGCAGTTGTGTGTGTTTTGGTGTCCTGGACTTACAATTAGTTATGTTGAGGGGTGGATGTACTTAAGCAATGTTTGTTCCTTTCTACTGCGAGTCTGAAAGGTGACACACAGGGTAGAACAAGAAGGAAAATTCCATCTGATTTATTCTGCATCCCGCGCAGTGAAGGTAGTGGGCCTTGTTAGTCTTCAGCGGTCATTGGGAACATCAGTGCCATTTTGGGCTTGGGCCCTAGGAGCACTGGCCCTGATGTGTCAGATGATGGCTTACTTAGTATGCTGGACCGCCTGCTAATGTTTCCCACTTTTAGTTCAGCTCGGTGTGACACTTAACTTTCCTCTTACAATCACAGCTGTTTGGAACACCAACAGGTGTGTTCTTGAGGCCTCCAATTTGCCAGCAGGTTCCCTGGGAAAAAAGTAGCAGGAAGAAAGTGGGTAAAAGTGTCACCCCACGGGTAACTACATGCTCCTTCAAGAGGCTGGCACCCATCAGCGTCGACACTTGGAGCCAGTCCAGGACCACAGATGAGCCACAAGTAGGCCTGGAGTGAATGGGTCTGCCGCGAAACAAGGGAGCATAAAGCTTGCTCTGTTTTGAGAAAAGAAAGCAGATAATCAGTTGACAACAAATATTTACTGCTAGCATTCCAAATTGGGATCCTGAAAAGTAAGAGCTAGAGCACTTAGATGTTGACTCTTGCCAACAGAGAGTAATTTGAATTAGGAACTCGAAGTCCTTACACTTCTGTCTTGATTCTCAGGCCGAGGGGAGTGTGTGTGTGTTTAGGGTTTGAGACAAGAGGCTTATAGAAGTTCATGTCTTAAGTGTTTTTTTTCTAACCTGGGAAATAGGATGCTGAAGGGGCTTAGGGTTCAACATACCAAATGCTTGCTTGTAAGTATAGCTGGGAAGGAGAAGCATTTTTATCAAATTCAGCTCCTGGAAGATGATCCATTCACCAGATGTTTATCCCTTTACCTGCTTTCCTTTTTTATACCAAGTTTACATTTACCAGAATTGGATGGACTCCCTGAGTACGGCTTCAGCTCTGAACCGTTCCTCGAGGCAGCTCTAGTTAGAGTTAGAGGCAGAGCCCAGAGGGAGGGACATGGGAAACACTGTGGTGGCAAAGGCAGTGGAGCAATGGAGAGATTAACAGTCTCATTCCTCCTACGCTGCAAATATGTGCCATCTCTGTTCTCTACCTCCCACAGCCACCTCCTGCCCCCCTTCAGGGGGGTGCTCGTAAGTAGGCACGTGGGCGGGGGCGTCCCCACTTGAGAGGTCTTTCATGAGAGTTGCATCTTCTAGAATTTCATCACCGCAAGGCATCTTTCAGTAGAATTGGTATAAAAACGCAACAGCCATTTGACCAGTGTGGCACCCAGGCAGAAGTCACGGGGGACCTGAAACAGACCTTAGCCCAGCACCATTGACAGCAGGATGTAAGCTTCTGGTTGGACCTGAACACTGCCCTCAGGAGGATGAAAGAAGCTCATTTAGATACAACAGAAACCTGAGCTTGTCCACTCTTGGAGCTTACACAACAGAAGCATTGAAGAAATACCCTTTTCTTGGTTGCGACCAAGTACACACATATCTGTATGGTGTATATGTGAGCGAAGGAGAAGTTTCACAGAACAGTTATTATATGTGACGCCCTCTGATTTTTTAAAATCAATCTTTACCTTTATAAAACAGATATCACAACTTATGTGATTTCACGACCCACTAGTGGGTCACAGTAGTTGAAAAACACGGTTCTGATGTATAATATTGTGGGAGCATTGGTAGTCCTTTCCAAGTGAACATCATACTTTTACCTGATATCATATCTTACTGTATTATTTCTATGTTTTATGATTAAGTGAGTAATTGTAGAGAGTTATTGACATAGGGTGGTATAGGCTTTTTGGGGAATCTTTGTGGTGAATATACAGTTCCAAATTAAAGCTAGAACCCCCACAGGCATTATTGAAAATTGGTTGCTGAGTTTCTGCCTGTAAGCTCTGTCCCCAGGACCTGCTGCCATTTGCCTGAGGCTTCAGTGCTTGGCTCACATTGTCTCAGTTTCCTTGGTCTTGCTGAATATCCTTCCTCTCCCTCCCACTTCCTCAGGGCTGAATTTGCCCTCTGGGATTGGCTCACCACAGTAAACCTCACCTTCACCTTCTACATTTTCTCAGCCTCTTTTGCTAGTTCTCAGGCATCCCTTCACTGCCCACTTCTCTTTGTCCCTTCCAGTTGGTTCATTCACAGGAGCTAAATGGTCATGAAATTGGTGTCACTGAGTATAGTTACCACACACCATCGCTGGGATGGCTTGGTCCATAGCAGCTTGTAGAGGAGGCAAACCAAGTGGGGACAAAGTCACCCTTTGGTAATGGAACACTCAGTATTACTCAAGAGGCAATGTCTGTGCCAACACTTTCTCGAAATGCCGGCCAGGTCCATTCTTAGCTTTAGCAGATTGTGCCCTGGACTGAAAGGAGGCATAATATCCTGGATGCTTTGTTTCCTGAGCTTCTTTCAAAGCTGAAGCTAATAACACTTCCCTTGTGTGTGGGTGCTCTGCGTGTTCAATGAGAGAGTGGTAGAGCTGGTAAAGCCAGACAGAAGCCCCTGCCATGGAGGAGCTTTCCTTCTAGGAGAAAAAGACAGTGGTAAAGACACTTGCCCTAGTGTCTAGGATGTAAGAAGTGCTCCTTACCTGTAACCTTTGTTCTAATTTGGATTCATGTTCTATTGCTTTGTAATAAATTACTGCAAAGTTAGCAGACTGAAATTATGTACATTTATTATAATTCCTGTAGATCATAAGTCTGGGCACAGTAGCCACCAGTAGGTCCTTTGCTCTGGTTCTCACAAAGCTGAAGTCAGGAGTTGGCCGGGCTGTGTCCTCATCTGTGGCTCGGAGTTCTCCTGCAAGTTCGTGCAGGTTGTTGGCAGAATTCTGCTCCTGTGGTTGGCAGGCGGAAGTCCCAGTTCCCTTGCTGGCCGGTTGGTGGTTGCACCCGGCTCCTGGAGACCACCCCCCATCTCCAGCATGTGGCCTCTTAACACACAGCAGCTACTTCTTAAAGCCAGCGGGAGAGTCTTAGATTACATACCACCTTGTGGTATGTGTGCATGCACGACACACACACACACAGACACACGTACTGGTTACCCAAGACCATTGAGATTCTTGAGGAGGAGGGCACCAAAGAGTTGCTGGGGATAGTGCTGTGCATCACGTGGGCAGAGTGTGTTGCTTGAGTGGTACTGGGTCCTTGCTGGTCCAGCCCTGGCCTGGATCCCCTGCCCACCCCCCCTGTAGCCCCCAAACCGGGCATTTCATTTTCTCTCATGTTCTGTGCTTAACTGTTCTTTTCCACGTGCACCCACAGTGTCTGTGTGGCTAGGACTGGAGCCAGCACTCCTCCACCAGCACTGAGGGCTCGTGCCAGCCCAGGTCGTTGCCAGGCTGGATTTCTGCGTGGTGTCTGCTCAGGTGTCCCCTTCTCAGTGAGTCATCCCGGAACACCCTGTTGGAATTAGTCTTACCTGCCACCCCCTCTCCCTTGCTTTCAGCCTGCCAGCTGCTACTTTATTTTTCACCAAAGTAGAACTTGCTGCCATCTAACACAGTTCGTATTTTTCTTCTTGCTTGTTTGTCTTTCTCTCCTAGAAAGGAAGCTCCTCCGTGACAGGGACTTCTGTCTGGCTTCTCATTGCTCCACCCCTCAGGGTCCAGCACAGAAACACGTTTCTAATAGCGCCTTGGTGGCTTTTTGATGGATGCATAGGTTGTAAGAACCAGCAGCATTTTTTAAATTGTTTAATTCAAGTATAATTCATATATAGTGTTATATTAGTTCCACGTGTGCAATATGGCAATTCAACAATTCTTCACATTATCAGTGCTCATCGTGATAAGTGTACTTGAAATCTCCATCACCCGTCCCCCTTCCCTTTGCCTGTCTCCCCTCTGATGACCACCAGTTTGTTCTCCATAGGTCAGAGTCTGTTTTTCGTTTGTCTCTTTTTTTCTTTGTTCAACCAGCAGCATTATTTAAGCAGACACTTCGGTGCTTTCCTATTTGTTGGTTGATTAAAGCAGGTTAAACAGATCACCTTCTGTCACCAACTTATGGGAGCATCTCGTGGCAGTCGTAACGAGTTCTACCTGGTACATACAAGTCCATGTCTGTGGGCTGTGGGAGAACTGGGTGGGAAAACATCTGTGTCCTGTCGAGAATGTGTGTGTGCGAGGTTCTGGTTCTGCTGGTGGTGGTGGTTCAGCAGGAGTCACTCAGCTCAGTTGGTCCTTGAAATGATGGAGGATTTAGCAGCAGTCGGGGCTGGGGAGCTAAAAAGACAGACGCAAGCTCTGGGAGCCAGCTAAGGACAAACAGCACTGGAGCGCAGGCTTACTGAGTTTCACTTAACTCCTAACTCACCATCTTAACTAGTCTTCACTTATATTTCCTAGGGAGCTATTTTCTACACATTTTTCTTCATTTAACAAGTCAATTTGTACTGGACTTACCTACAAATTCAGTGTCTAGGATCCGGAATCAAATTCCAGCATCGTTCAAAGTGCCGTGTTGCTTCCCAGCAATTTTCTTTTAAGAGAAGAAAACTGATAGGAATGTAGATCACAGCTCTATGACCATGTAAAGCGACTTTTCCCCCACCCACGACCACTTGAACTCACGTCACTGGGGTGAAAGTTGCTCTGTAAATTCCAAAATGCGAACCAAGGGGCTTCAGCTTTCATGGTAGTCTCTCTTTTCCACAAAAATGATTGGGGGAATGGAACAGTAAAGGAAGCTAACTTGACTCTTTAGAGTCCACACTGAGTCCTGAGGCCCCCCGCCTCAGGCACCGGGGAGGGGACAGCCTCAGCAAGAGCAAGGACAGCCCTGTGAGTAGATTGGAGAAGGACGATGGCTGTAGAACTTACAGCGGTCATTTAAAGAGGTCCTGCCAGGGCGCCTGGGTGGCTCAGTGGGTTAAGCCTCTGCCTTCGGCTCGGGTTATGATCTCAGGGTCCTGGGATAGAGCCCCGCATTGGGCTCTCTGCTCAGCGGGGAGCCTGCTTCCTCCTCTCTCTCTCTGCCTGCCTCTCTGTCTACTTGTGATCTCTGTCTGTCAAATAAATAAAATCTTTTAAAAAAAATAAATAAAGGGGTCCTGCCTCCCCCCCCCCCATTTTACTGGGAAACTGCAAAAACTCCGTTATGGGAAACTGAGGCTCACAGAGGTTGAGTAACTTGTCAGAAGTCCCACAGCCATCAGGTGGTGAGACCAGGACTAACCCTCTGTGCCGTCTGACTTCATAACTCATGGGACTTGCCAGTGCGGGATGCCCCTCTCCTGCCCCTCATCATGGCGGGGGTCGGGCTCTGAGTGGGACTTACAGAGCATGAATGCAGGACTGTGGTTGAGTTTCCTTCCAGCTGCAGAGTGGGTGGGTTTCCTGTGGGTCTTTGGTAACGCCTCACCAGAAGGTGGTCCAGCACATGGGGATGTGGAGGCAATATGGCACTTTGAAGGATGCCGGTTGCGTCTATCTCAGTACTTTTATGTCTGGGCATCCAGACTGACAGCAGTCGGTTCTGTCCTTGGCCCTGAAATCGGCCTGGATCTCATGCTGGTTCTGTTTGCCTTCCCAGCCTGACAGTGAGCAGCCTCTGCCTCTCTCTCCTGCAGATGCCGCCCGTACGAGGACTGCTGTGGCTCCAGGTGCTGCGTGCGGGCCCTCTCCATCCAGAGGCTCTGGTATTTTTGGTAGGTCTCAACTCTTCCTGGTCTCCAATGCTTTGCTCTCCCTCCCGCCTCCTGCCCCCCAGAGCTGTGGCCACACTCAGTATTACCACATCACCTTCCCCTGGGGTCTCGGTCGCGGGGACAGCCTCGGTCAAGAAAACAGGTATGTTCAGACCGGCTTCATGATGAGCACTTCTGCTCCCAGTTTGCAGGAAGCTCGTTCCCATTTTCACAGGCTGTGGCTGAGAAAGAGGAGCCCATCTGTTGGAGGGTGGGTGGGCGGGATGACAGTGTTGTCCCTTCAGCAGCTCCTGGTTTCTGAGATGGAGCTGAGGGTGATTGAAAGACTGAGAATAGCAAATCTCACTCTGAAGTCCCTGCTGCCTTAAAGCTGTTCCCATTCACGCTGTGTCAGCTGAAGCTAACTTTCGGGAGGGACAGCCTGCTGCCCGCCTTCCAGCTCTGCTGAGGGAAATCGGGAGCTGTGTGAAGTCTGAAGAATTCTACCCAGAGGGAATGAGAGTGTACTGCTGACAGAGCATCCCTGAAGGCCAGAAGTGTGGTTTCTAGTAATAGCGGGAGAACCCTTGCATTGCTGTCCTTGGGGTACGCCCGTCTGGGGGTATATCTGAAAATTTACTGGACACTCTAGATGAGATACTGCTTCAGATCCCAGGGACGGCAGGGCCTGGGTGGGAGAGGATTTGCGAGAAGCCAGTGGGGCATTTCCTGCAATCACCCTCCTCTGTTCCCTGCGGTGGGGCTACCCTCCAGGCAAACTCCCAAAGCTTCTAGATGACTTTTGGATCTGACATCACTGGCTTCCAGAGACTTTAAGGCTTCTACTGAGCATACTAAAGTAGCCATTTGACATTTTTTGAGGTTTTCTCGTTCCCTTCTGACAACTTTTACTGATTTTTGATTAGGGAAAACACCTGTGAGTGGGGATTCCACATGTCACGTTGTCTTTGATAGGAGGGGCTAGTCTCCTGTTACTGTCACCACCTCCTTAATGAGGCATCAGTCATTTGGGGGCTCAGCTCATCTGTCCTATCTGAGCCTACCCTGGCCTCCCTCAGGGCTGGCTTGGGCATTCCCTGTCTCGAAGTCACCACTTCTGGCAAGCTCTCCTGAATCAGGTGCCATGTTGTTACCTAAAACTCTATAAATGAAGGTAAATGTTTTTTGGCCTAAGATTTTCTAACTGCAAGCATTTTGGGGTGCACTTTAACATGGAGTGGATCAGTACCACGGCAGGGACAGGAGGACCAGTGAGTGGGGGGTCTTCCAGAGCTTGGCCTGGCTTCACACATTACTGGCCCTCAGAGTTTTTCCTCCATGGGGCCTTGTGTAGTACTACAAGACCAGACTGCCTGGGACAAGAATCCTGAAATAGCCAGCTTGCCTAAAGCACCAAGTGTTCCTAAAAATGAAAAAAACTTGTCAAAGTTTAGGTATTATGTGATTTTTTTTTTTTTTTTTAATTGAGAGTCCAGGGATGCCTGGGTGACTCAGTGGGTTAAGCATCTGCCTTTCACTCAGTCATGATCTCAGGTTCCTGGGATTGAGTCCTGCAAAGGACTCCCTGCTCAGCGGAGAGCCTCCTTCTCTCTCTCCCTCTGCCTGCTGCTCTGCTTACTTGGACTCTCTCTCTCTCTGTCAAATAAATAAATAAAAGTCTTAAAACAAAACCGAGAGTCCAGGGGGCACCTGGGTGGCTCATTCAATTAAGCATCTGACTCTTGATTTTAGCTCAGGTCATGATCTCAGGGTCATGAGATAGAGCCCTGTGTTGGGCTCTGTGCTGGACATGGAGCCTGCTTAGGATCCTCTCTCTCCCTGCCTCACATCCCCCTGTCCCCGCCCCTGTGCTCACTCTCTTGAAAAAAAAAAAAAAAAAAGAATTAAAATATCAAGAGTCCAGGAAAAATATGAAGTCCTGGAAACTAGAGCATATTCTGTTGGCTTTCCCAGGAAGCTTTACCTGAACCAGCAGTCAGGTGCCATCGAGCCCCTGGCCAGAGCCCCTTGTCAGAGTTGGGGCACATTAGTAAGACAGCATGCGGTGAGCTAGTGGGATCCGGACAAAGAGACATCTTGTGAGTGTCATCAAACAAGGAGTGACAGATGACAGATGTGGCCAAGTTATTAGTGTTGAGATTCTCACCACATGTCCTAAAGTGGGGATATAGCCAGAAAAGACCTTGAGGTATAATTTTGAGGTGCCCCAGCTGAAGTCAGAGGATGCCTGGGTTCTTCCCGCTCAATGCATTTCTTCTCGGGGTAAACATCAAGGGTCTGGTATGCACCAGGGCCCCATGGAGAGGCACTTAGTCAGGCTCCTAAAAGAGACATGTCTAAATAGGTAATTATATGTGGAGAGTTTTATTATTTTTTTAACAGATTTATTTTTATTTTTACTTTTTTTTTTTTTTTGAAGGTTTTACTTATTTATTTGACAGAGAGAGATCACAGGACCCTGAGATCATGACCTGAGCCGAAGGCAGAGGCTTAACCCACTGAGCCACCCAGGTGCCCCAGATTTTTTATTTATTAGAGAGAGAAAGAGCATGGCAGCAGGGAGCAGAGGCAGAGGGAGAAGCACACTTCCTGCTGAGCAGGGAGACTGATGCAGGGCTCCATCCCAGGACCTCAAGATCACGACCTGAGCCAAAGGCAGATGCTTAACCAACTGAGCCCTCCAGGCACCCATGGACGTGGGGAGTCTTAAACCAGTGTTTAAATCAGAGTGTCTGATGCCAGAAAAATGGGGAAAAGCTGACAAATCTTCTGACCAGGTCTCAGCAACGGTGTTCTGTGCAGAGGGACCAGCACACTGATGGGACAGAGACATAAGAAGAGCCGATGTGGTGAGAGAGTGGCAGGAAACTCATGTGGGGCGCAGGTGTTTGGGGGAGAGGGACAGGATGGGAGTACAGAGCTGGACATGGAGGGAAGCAAGGGCTGCTCTCCAACCTGGGTCCCACCTTGTTTTTGAAGAAGTCTGTCTACTTACCATAGGACGAAGGTTTTGGAGGAAAATGCTTTCAAACCTCCATGCCAGTTCTGAAATCTCAAGTAATCTTTAACCAACACTGTTTGGATGAGATCATTCGGATTGGAACAACTAGACCGAGAGCACCCTTGCTTCAGCTGGGAAGCTCACTGGGAAGGAGGAAAACCAGACAGGGTTCTGCCCATGAGCCCTGCTGCTGGGGGGCTCCCACTCCTGCAGAGTTGTCCTGGGAGAGAACCAAGTGCTGGGGGAGGGCAGAAAGGGATTGGGAAAAACAAATGGGACTGAACAAACCAGTTTACTTTTGATAATAGAAAAGGCAGGAACTTCCTCTCTTAATCCATGGAAAGCTCCCCAAACCTGCTCAGCAATCAGTCCTGAGTACTTCAGAGAACGGCCCTTCTAACTGTACCACTCCTTTTCCCTAACTGAGGTCCTGCTTTCTCTCTTTCCTTGTTCCTATATGCCCATTTCCCTGTTCCTTATCAGTTTCTCTCTTAAAATGAGTTCTTTCAGACTAATATTTCAGGAGAAATGATGTTGATGATTGATACCGAAGCCGGCCATTGTTTCCTGCCATGTGACTTTGTTCTGTTCCTGCCTTGTACTTGCCAGCAGTCTGAAGTAGGAGGAGCACTACCTTTCTTATTCGGCTGAGAGAATAAGAATTCCGTTTGACAGTGTAAACCATGTTTCAGCTTATCTCAGGGAAGAGACCCATAGCTCAGGCGTCTTGTGTATTTTCCAATCCGGGGAGCCCGATCTGTTGGAAGTGAGTTGTAGTGTTACTTGAAAAGGTAAATCCTTACATACAATCGGCCTCTCTCTCTGCTTTCTATTTCTGCTCAGATACTTACAGTTGGACCTACTCGTGAATGTAAGATTATAACTGAGTCCACCCCAGGGAAATTAGCTTTAAGAGCTGAAACAGTTCCCTCTGTGATTCCAGCACCCCAGCGCTGAGATGCCAGGCCCCGGCACGGTGGGGGTTCTTGAGCTTCCTAGAAGCTCCCCAGGACGGGGGCCCGCAGCCATCCTCTGGGGCCTCTTGCTTACCCAGCTTCCTACTGGAGCACAGGAGCTGTTCTCTCCACACAGAACATGCCTTCCCTCCTCTCCAGCTTGCCGCTTGCTTTCCGTCCTTCAGAACTCAGCCCAAATGTTGAAGGGAAGCACGTTTTTCTGATTGCCTCACTCTAACACATACCCTTGTTTAAAACCTCTTGTTTCACTGACTTGTACACTTAAAAATGGGGACAGTGGTCCGTTTTACATTATGTGTATTTTACCATGTGCACACGCACACCCCCGCCCCATGTCTGCACCGGCACTTTTCTTTTTTAGCACTGACCAGAGCTATAAATCACTGAATTTGTAAGTGTGCTGTTTGCTCTTCCCTCCTCTACCAGAATTCTGGTTTAATGGGAGGGGAGGGACCTCACCTTACTCTCAATAACGCACAAGAGCAGAGCAGCTGCTTAAAAATTGTTGAAGGTGTAATGAATTAGGAGACAGGTCAGAAAGCCACAATTTCAGCCCTTTCCTGAATCATTTCCTGTCTGGTGCCTCTGATCTCTCTTCCTACTCCACATTCCAAGGTTGTCCAGTAACTCCTGACTGACTGACTGATGGACTTGCTCTTAACATCGTATTAAGAATCTTAAATTCTTTATCGTCCGCTATTTTCTTCAATTTCATTCTGTGTGGTCAGGTGCCTTTAACCATGATGTAGCTGGCTCTGCTGTGTGTTCATATTTCATAGGGTGATAAGCTGCCCACATAGTGTGGGTATATTGGGTGAGGTTCTGGAAGGTTCCCTGCGTCCCATAATACTGTCAGGTAAGAGAGAGTTTCCCAGCAGTGTCTGTGCAGGACAGACAGCTTGGCTCTTCTCAGAATGACTTCCCCTATTTCTAGAAAGACAAGGTACAGTGCAAATAAATGTGAGGTGGGAAGAAGCTATTTATCCATTTGTCAGTTCTCAAATGCCAGCAATGTGACAGACCCTGAGAATTCTTAGATCTGAGTTGGACAAAGGTCCTGCCATTAAACCAGTCAGACTTTAAGGTCACAGTAAGATAATGTCAGCCAGACTTAAGAGATTTCTCATCTGCAGCTGTTTTATTGACTGCATTTTCTCTGGTCCTGTAGGTTTTCTGTAATTAAGGTGTGCTCTAGGAAGGCCACCATTTAAAATTTGACTATTCATGTAATAATAGAGAGAAAACTGCTAGGAAGGACAAATGTGCTTATCCTTGTTGCTTTCCCCATGAAGAAGGGAAAGTGGGGGACATGGACAGCGAGGAGAGCTGGATCAGCCGTGGCTTGCATTCAGACAAGATTTAGGAGCCATCTCCAGTTTTGACTGAAAGGACTGAGCTGGGGTCAGAGCCATGGACAGAAAGTGATCGATCAAGTCTTTGAGGGCAGCTAACCAGCTGTAGCATTTTGAGATGGAAAGCTCACTTAGCCTCTCCGTGTGAGCGAGCTCTGCTCAAGGGCATCCCAGGAGCCCTCCCAGGTGCCACCCACTAAAGAAGGTCCTGGTGGAAACGTCAGGGGAAGGCCGGCCTGAGGAGCCAGATGCTGGGCCCCAAGGATCCCTTCACTCTCGAGTCCCTGTTCCCGGCTCCCCGAGTCCTAGGGCCTGGAGCCTGGGCCAAGTCATGGTGGGCCGCGAGCAGCCCCTCCCTGCTGTGCTCTCCCTTAGGTTCCTGCTGATGATGGGCGTGCTCTTCTGCTGCGGAGCCGGCTTCTTCATCCGGAGACGCATGTACCCGCCGCCGCTGATCGAGGAGCCTGCGTTCAACGTGTCCTACACCCGGCAGCCCCCGAACCCTGCACCAGGTCAGCCCAGCCCTCTGTCCTCATCTCTCCTTTCTGTTCTGTTTGTGTCCCCTGCAAGCGTCCGGAAGGGTCCCTGCTACCACGTGGGCTGGAAGCAAAAATTCAGGCCCCGTGTATTCATTTCAGTTCTGCTGATCAGCCTCACTGTGTGTCTGCGCTGATGAAGCTGCGGTGTCTGTTGGATTGTACCTCTGTCACCTCGCGTTCTCACCCAAATCGTGGCGCACCTTTTATGTGTACATGTGTGGTTCCTATATGCACCCTGTTGGCTGTTTTCCCTTAAAAACTATTTCATGTCTCAGATTCTGTGTACAAACAAGAGTGTCCTTGCCATTCCTTATGCACTGGGACTAGATACTGATTTTGCCACTAAGTGGTGATTTGCTTAGATATTCTGTCATTGCTGATCATTTGTTTCTCTTGCTTGGTTGTTTATTCATTCATTCAACAATAATTTATGCAATCTACTAGTATTTGGAATGCCTCAGAATAGTGCTACTACAGAAAATAGTGCTGCTGTACCAGTTCCATTTGGCCTCATTAGGCAGCGTTACCCAAAGTGATGCCATAGAGTCAAAAAAAATTAGTGGTCTCTTCATTTTTACAAAATTGCTTTAACTATCTAAAACCCTCAGGTACTGTGTTGGGTGAACGCAAGCTTCCCTGGGGACACACGCTGGTTCCCTATTTTTGACATGATGTGTCATGTTTCCCTCCCCTTTGAGGGAGCCTTCTGAGGAGGAGGGGGTAGAGGATGGGCTCGGC
The DNA here is from genome assembly GCF_022355385.1 of Mustela nigripes. Lineage (NCBI taxonomy): Eukaryota > Metazoa > Chordata > Mammalia > Carnivora > Mustelidae > Mustela > Mustela nigripes. The sequence goes on along the minus strand of NC_081560.1, from coordinate 101,322,113 downwards.
ATTGCCCGTTAGACTTCCTGTCTTTTGGCCACTGTATGTGAGGCCAGGCGGCGGGCATCTCCGGTGCATACCGCGAGTGGACAGAACTCTAGGAGCAGTTCCTGCCGTGGTTTTTACGTCTAGAGATGCACTGTACATTGTGGGGCTTATAGTTGACAGCCCTGGTAACCTAAAATGTTGTGGGGAGGGTAGATCTTACCTTCAGTGTTCTTACCCTCATAATCATAAATTGAGAGGTAATGTGTAGATTTATGACTTATATTGCAGTGATGACTTCACAGTGTATGTTTATCTCCAGACTCACCAGGTTGTAGATGTTAACAGTGGTTTAGCTTTTTGTATATCAGGCATGATTTTAAAAAGTTGTCTAAAACCAAAAAGAACTAGGGGAATTTAGTATAAAAAGTTTTTTCTCTGTTGTTCTCACGATGCAAAGGGAGTGAGGATGGACATCTGTTGATTTGTTTTTTTACACCAGATACTCACCAGCTTTTTTTTTTTTTTTAAAGAATTGTCTTTATTATTTTTTTAAATGTTACTAAAAGATCTGAATATGGATTTCCCGTAACAGTTCAGAAGTTGCTATACTTTAAATTTTCAGTCGGGGTAGCATGACTTTTCACGTGCAGGTGGATTTTTAATCTTTCCTATTTGGGGATATTTGAATAGCTTCAAATTTACTCTCTAGCATAGGGTGAGGTGCAAATTTTCAGATAAATTTGGGGAGGGTGCAAAATTAGATTTCATCTGGATTAACCTGAGTCAGTCCTTTGATTTTTGTTTTTTCTTTTCTAAGAAAGAAACAGTAGATCAGAGAAATGGGTCAAAGACTTAAAAATTTCCTCTGGTTTTTTTCCCCCCTGTTAGCACTATGTCAATTCATAGTACAGGGAAAAGCAGTCCATGTCCCACATGGCCACAGATGCAAGACGCCACATGTCCTTTGCCATGGTGCTGTCAGGTCTGTCATCCCTTTACGGTCAGGGTGAATGCTGAGAGCAGGAGGAGTTCCAGTGCTGGCCGCGTAAGACCCCTTGAATGTCTGTGGTGTCTCGGTATTTCCAAATGAGGTCGCTGTGTGTCCCCCATGTACCATCTTTCCTCATTCTGCCTCTTTCCTGCATCTCAGTGCAACCCCGCTGGTCCTCAGCCCCCTTATCAACCACACCCAATAAACAGGTATCAGACCCTCCCCGGTCTTATCTCAGACTCTTACCCCTGAGCAATGGCTGCTGAAAGTTTCACAGTCACTGGTGTCTTCCAGCTCTTTGTCTACCGCAGTGCCACTGGAAAGGTCTTTATAAAAAAATTAAAAAGCACACAGGTCATGTTATTCTTATGCTTTAAGGTTCTCCGCCAGCTCACTTTGTTCCCCGCAAGTCCGCATTCCTTAGCCAAGGACTCAGAAACCTTTACAGCCTCATGCTTCCACCCATGGCCTTACTTCTGCTCAGTGGCCTGTGTGAACCACCTGCGTTCTCTGTCTGCCTGGAAAATGCCCCCTTGGTGAACTTGTCCCAGACTTCATTGCCCTTCTCTCCTGGGTGCTTTGCCAGGTGCTTTAATAGCACTGATTGGGGTGAGTTTTAATCCCTTTTGTCTACTTTGGCCCCCCCACCCGTAGTGAGGGCTGTGGAGGGGAACTTAAGGATGCAGGGAGAAGCCGTGTATGTGGGAGGCTGCTGCCACACCGGGAGATGGGAATGCCTGTTTAAGTGGGGGTGAGCAGGGAAGGAGTGAGGGCCCAGGAGGTGGGCAGAGAGGCTCCTGGGGTCTTCCTTCCCCTCCAGCCTTTAACACGCCCAGAGCTCTAAACACCTCTTGTCCGTCCCGGGACCATGACATCCACTGAGGACACTACTGAAGGCAGCGTAAATGTAGGAATCTGAGGCAGGAGAGTCCCCAGTAAAAAAATGTCCCTTTGTAGACGGCAAAGAAAGCCCAGAAACACCAGGGAGCAGCTCTTGGTGGGGATGAAGCAGAGCCTCTCCAGCATCTCAGGGAGTTTGGTTGAGCCCATTCCCCTGTGGTCAGAGGCATTCAGAGTAGTGGGAGCCACTCCATGCCCTCCAGGCCCCCTCCTGATGCATTTCCATGGGAGCTGGTGCCAGAGCCTCTCACACCTGCCCCCTCTGCCCGGCAGGGAGTCCTAGTCGTCTTTCTTCTGTTTGTTCACCTCATATGGGCCTGTAGCCCGATTCAGCCATCAGCCCCAAAATACACCGTAGTATCACATGAGGGCAGGCTGGCTTTGTGCCGCGGGCGTGCGCAGTTTCCATAATTTCACGACCAGATCAAGGTCTGTGCCATTTGCTCACAGTGCTGAGCTTGGAAGCAGTGTAAGTGCTTTGATTTGATTCTTTAGAACTAGTCATAAAAAAAATGGGGCCTGTTGGCTTTTTAGCGATTTCAGGTACATCCCATCTCACGCTGTTGGTGGGTTTCATCTCCTCCGAGGCAGTTTCTTGAGATCCTGTAATGCTCGGGGCACTGTGCCCCTGGGGGTGTGCGGTGGGAGAGGAAGGCCGTGCCGAGCTCAGCCGTCTAGCAAGAGAAACTCAGTGCACTAACATTAAACAGTAGGCTTCCAGGATAAATGTTACGCCTAGGAATAGACCGCTCCTTGCTCAGGAACGCAGCATGTTCATGAGACACAAGACAGGGTTCATGGATCTGCTGGGGGGGCTCCTGTTCTCTTTTGCCTGGGGGAGGGGAAGTAGATTCTGGCGAGCTTTGCTTATTTGTGAGGAAGAAGAAGCAAATAGAGAACCCATACTTGTGCACAGGATGGGGGGAGAGTCGAGGCCCATGTCCTGGTATGCAGAGTGGCACATAGTGGCGTTCCAGCCGGGACCAGCATCCCAGCACAGCGTGGCTGAGTGAGGAAAAGCAGATCTACGCATTGCAGAGATCGCTCCTAACTGGGGCAAGGGGAAGGCTGTGACAGCATCGTGGTTTTAGGGGGCTCGTGGAGCAAGACCTGGGGAGAGAGGCTGACAAACCAGGTGTGCAGCTGAAGTTTGGAGGTGGGCTCCAACAGAAGCAGAGGCTGAAGCCCAAGGCTCATTTGGGCCTCAAGCTAGGTGGGGGGTGTTGATGTTTGGGGAACAAAAAGAGGCAGCTGGATGGGGTTTAGGAGGCCTGAGGTCTATGAGATCACAGTGGGCCACTGTCTTTTTTGAGCCTAGGCACTTCAGCTGCAAAATGGAATCATATGTAGAAAAACAGTCCTTGTTTCAGTTTAGTCTTTAAATACGGAGGTAGCCAAAATGTCATTGGAGAAAGTCAGAGCTCCCTAAATGCTGTAGGCCCTCCCCCCACAAAATCTTTCCACATCATGCTGCTGGCAGCATGTGGGTATGCCCTCCTGGGTAGAGAGGAAGGATAGACTTCCTTCTTTCATTCAGAAAGTGCGAGCTAACTGGCAGCAGCCGCTGTGTTCACACAGGAGCAGAGGTAGGACCAAGGTGTCCTCACTGCTTCCCTTGAAGAACTTGTAGAAAGAGGGGGTTGGGGGGTGTGTCTGATAGTTTAATCACCCTTCACATCGGAGCCGAAACGCAAACAGAGCTGCTCAAGTTCTGGGGCAGGTGGGGTAAGGATAATTCTACTTCAGGCTGATGGTGCTTCAGGAATGTGGAGACAGAGACCAGACAGCCTGTTGCCGTCCCTAACCCCTGTAGCTCTGAGGGTTACATTATGTGTTTACTGAAGAAACTGGGTGAAGAGCCGCCCAGGGTGAGCAGCTGCCCTGGGCCCGGAAAGCCTGTGCTTCCCTGAGAGTCTCCTCCCTGCCGCTCCGCTGTGCTGCTCTGGAGCACCCCCTTCAGGAGGAAATTATATCAGAACTTACGGTTTGGATGAAAGAAAGTAACTGGAAATATTTAAGTTATTTATTTAAAAGTCACAAATGCCAGTGTCCTAATACACTTCCATAGCTACCAGAATACTCCTTACCACTTCCTCCCTGAGGGCAGAAGGTGCCTGGTTGACCAGATAATTCAGGCGAGTGAGGAGGTCTGGTTTCAAGGGCTGTTTCATCTACTGAAGCCCAAGAATTATAGCCTCACATCAGGGAGTTCCTTCTTGCTAACCAGAAATATTTTTCCAGAAAGTTCCATGTGTCTGTCTGTCTGATTTTCTGCTTGTGTGTCTTCTCTTTCTGTCATTCTTATTCTGGTAATTCTTTCTAACTTTGATGCCACCCTTTCCTTTTCTAGGACAACTCAATTGCTATTTTGTATGATTTGCACTACTTAGTTCATATAAAATAGATGTATCTAGATGTCATACCATATAAAAGTGGGAGTTATAATTTTTTCCTTCCATTTGAAAATGCGAGGGTTTTTTCTTCACCTAAAAACATTTAATATCCTTAGCTACTAGAAATAGGTAACATTTCACACAGAGTGCAATTCAAAAGGAAAGGCATTTTTTTAGCCTGCCCTGTTGGTAGGCAGTAACAATAGTTACTTTAATTACAACAGTGTTCCCATCTATAATCTTTGATCATCGGGGACAGAAACTTCTAGCACATTTAAGTCTTCAGCTTATTATTCTCTGCTCTGCCAATGACAGAGAAAAGAGTTGTGAGTTTGATCCCCTTTCCTGCCCAGTGCACATTCTTAAAAACCACTCATACTTGAGGGAAGATGACACAAGTCTGAAATGTGTTCCTTATGTGGTTCCTAAGGGCAAAGCTGGTCAGACAGACTGTTCCCACCCACTTCATGTGCATCAAAGGTCCTTAGGTTACCTTTCAAGTCTGTTGCTTCATCTGTCCAGACTGCCTCCCAAGCCTGTCATCATGAACTTTTCTCCCTAAGTGTATTTGAAAGGGCTATTATTAGTCCTTTCAGAGAGGAAGTAAGGACAGATTTGGGCTCCTTGTTGCAGAGAGGTCCCCAAATGCTGTCTCGTACACACACAGTCTCCTTCTGTCACTTGTCAGTGTGTTTTAAGCACACGCACTGTGGGTTAAGTGCTTGCTTAACCTCAGTGCATACAGTGGAGATTAAACAGATGGTCCCTGGCTCTGGGCTCTTCAGAAAGGACAGCGAAGCAGAGTGACAGCAGTAGTAACCCCTGACCACTGATCTAATAGAAAAATGTAGAGGCTGTAGATCCTGAAGTTAAAAATTAAAAAATTTGAAATTTTTTTCTCTTATCCTATATATTTGGGTTGCATGTGGAACTTCAGCAAAAACACAACATGCATTTTCTACTTGATCTGCCTTTTACTTTTTCAGTGTCCTCTAATACATTTCATCTTTTTTAGAAGACTTTTAATGTCTTGGGGAGATAATTTAAAATGTTTTCTGTCTGCTGTTTGTTGTGTATTAATATTTAACACTTATGAAATACAAATCAATATCACGATGTACACCTGTGGCTAAAATTAACTCAGGAAACAACAGATGTTGGCAAGGATGTGGAGGAAGGGGAATTCTCCTACACTGTTGGTGGGAGTGCAAACTCATGTAGCCATTCTGGAAAACAGAATGGAGGTTCTAAAAAGTTATAAGTAGAGCTACCCTATAACCCAACAATTCCACTACTAGGTATTTACCCAAAGGATACAGAAATACTGATATGAAAGGGCACATGCACCCCAATGTTTATAGCAGCATTATCAACAATAGGCAAACTATGGAGAGAGGCCAGATGTCCATCAGCTGATGAATGGATGAAAAAGATGTGGTATAAATAGACAGCGGAATATTACTGAACAGTCAAAGGAATACCGTCTTGCCATTTGCAACATGAATGAAGTTAGAGTGTATTACGGTAAGTGAAAGAAGTCACAGAAAGACAAATACCATATGATTTCACTCAGTTGTAGAATTTAAGAAACAAAATAGATGTATATATGCAAAGGGGGAAAAAAAGAGAGAGGGAGAAGCAAACCATAAAAGACTTGCGCTGACTGGAGGGAGGGGGTGGGGGTTGGGCTACATGGTGATAGGTACTTAGGAAGGTGTTTGTTGTAATGGGACTGAGAGTTATACGTAAGTGATGAATCACTGAATTCTACTCCTGAAACCAATGTTACACTACATATTAACTAACTAGAATTTAAATCAAAATTTGAAGGAAAAGATACTTTAACCCTTACGTTTCTGTGAAGGAAAACTGTCTAGTAGAAAACTAGGTTGGCTGCTCCTTTGAGACCCATGAAGGTAATTATTGTTACTGAAAACAAGGCGAGCTTAGCAGTGGGCATGTAACCAACCAGGAATATTTTATTAGTTCCTTTTGGTTTATCATAGGCACATGACAGAAAAATATAGAAAGTAACAAGTCACAGTATCCTACTGGTCATCAGGTTCAAGCCCACCTTCCCACCCATGTATTCTGCTCCATACCCCCAAATTGGCCTCCTCTCTGTCACCAGAGCTTCAGTGAAAGAAAGCCAGCTCTGACATTATCTTTGTCATCTTTGGGCACCTCTGCCCAAGGCATTTTTCTTCATGAGGCTTCTACAAACTGGAGAAGCACGTGATGGGCTGGAAAGAGGAAAGAACATGTTTGTCCACAGCTTCAGTTAAAGACTGGTAGAGGGCTGGAAGGAAGTCCGTAATGCTAATTTTCCACAAAAGAAACTCCAGTATCCAGTTTGACAGTGTATTACGCATCTTTATAGTATCTGCTCTTGTAATTAAAAGTAACATGTTGGGGCACCTGGGTGGCTCAATCAATCAAGCGTCCGACTCTTGATTTTGGCTCAGGTCATGATCTTGGGGTTGTGAGGTCATGCCCCATGTTGGGCTCTGCTCTGGGTGTGGAGCCTGCTTAAGATTCTCTCTCTCCGGGGATGCCTGGGTGCCTCAGTTGGTTAAGCAGCTGCCTTCGGCTCAGGTCATGATCCCGGCGTCCTGGGATCGAGTCCCACATCGGGCTCCTTGCTTGGCAGGGAGCCTGCTTTTCCCTCTGTCTCTGCCTGCCATTCTGTCTGCCTGTGCTTGCTCTCTCTCCCTCTCTCTCTGACAAATAAATAAATAAAATCTTTAAAAAAAAAAAAAGATTCTCTCTCTCCATCTCCCTTTGCCTCCCCCCCTAAAAAAAGTAACATGTCTGCATTCTAAATCAGCATCAAAAATAGTAATAAACATTTTTTAAGGCAAGAAAGCAGACTAGGTGAGAAACATTGAGGAAACATAAAAGCAAAATAAGACAGTCGAAGACTACCTACAATATATATTACAGTGACTCTAAATGTGTTAAAATCTCATCAAGTTGTGTTAAAAATCCAATGATATACTGCTTTAGAGAGAGACTGCTGAAGGATGTAACAGAAAAGTAATAGGAGTGCATGAGTTCAGCAGAGAATGATCCAAGGTGATCTGATAGCTACTGGGAGAAGGTGCAGTGAGAATCACAGGTGGAGCTGGCTGTCGCCATCTCAGTAGGAGGCAGTGGTAGTCTGGGCCAGGGTGACAGCAGGGAGGTCGGTGGCAATGGGGCAGGTGTGTGGTCCATCTGGGCTCTGAGTTGGCAGGACTTGTAGAAGAGTACCAGTGAACAGAGGGACCTAACCTCTTTACACTCAGGTTTCTCTTCTAAGAGAGGAGGGAGGTAATGTTATGAAGATGACACTTGTAAAGTGTCTGGTTCTTGCACCTCGAAATTTGAGCTGGAAACCATTAAGTGCATCCCTGGGAGCTTGTTAGAAGTGCAGACCCTCTTGCTGCACCCCAGAGATGCTCTGTGGACAGCTGCATTTTAACAAGACCCCAGGTGATCTGGAACAGCACGCACACAGAGGAGACTAGATGTTTGATAAGAAGCAAAACAATGGGGAGTGGGCATTAGTAGTAATAACTAAATCTCCTATAAGCTAAACAGTAAAGCCTGTGAACCTTTGAGGGCCTCAGAACTGGAGTAGAATTCAGACCTTAATCTCTGTTGGGATGTGATCACTGCCACTCTTTTTCTGCCTTGTGCTCTAGGTTTGCTTCTTGGAATACCAGTGTATTCTCAGAACAATTCGTTTGGCTTCTGTTGTAAAAAAAAAAAATCCATCAGTAGTGAGTAAAACTTGTCCTCACTCAACTTCTGATTTATTCAGCCAGGAAAGAAAAAGTGAAAACTTTTGGTGGAAGGGTTTTGTTTCCTACTTACTCGGCTCTACCTGGCTCACAAAACTTGTGGCTGCCTTTTCTTGGGGGACATTGGGGCCCCAGTGTTCACATGTGTCTCAGCTATATTTCATCTCTATAAACCCTGGCAGGTCTGCATGAAAGTATTAGGTTCCTACTACAGATGTTCTTTTTAACTCTCCCTCCACAGTCCTCCCAAAGAAGCAGTAGAAAAAGGCCCTTCTTTTTGTGATGGATAATAAATGCAGGCAGAAATATACAAAGTCATTTCTGCCCTGGTTCTCTTTTTTTCAGCTTATTAGTATTACCAGCCTTTTATTTACCCTTCAATAAATAACCCATGATTTCCTGAATATATACACATATTAAAAAAAAAAAAGTCTTTTTAATGCTGGTAAAAATAATTATCTATTGTGAAGATATGACTTGAATCTTGTATTAAGTAAATTCAAGTGTATAAAATGAAAACTTAGAAATGAGAGGAAAGAATGCTGTGAACTGTAGGAGTGCCTGTGCACTACTCTGAATCTGACCGAAGTATAAAAATTACTGGCACATTTAAAAGAATTTATCAAGTTGTGCACTACCAAGAAAATCTAAATCTAAATCAGTCTAAAAAGGCAAAAGTCAGATACCTCAGGGTCTGGGCTAGGGTGATCTCAGCTTCATTTCTAACTTCATGCCTCTCTAGCAGATCTTGGGAATGTGACTCCATTTTCCTAAGCTCCAAGCTCCTGAGCTATGAAGCTGAGGTCCTAAGAGACTTTCTTAGGGTCATTGCATATGAGATGATGGTCCATACACAGTGTGGAGCCCCAGGCCCGAGGCAACACTCCATAAGTGGCAGTAATCGCTACTAGTAGTGGTTCTGAACTTGCAGTTTCAAGGAATCTGTAAATGAGCAAATAAATAATCTGCTCCCACTTGGAAATAAAAGAATCCTCCCTAAATCATCTGTTGATCCAGTGAAGGATAGGAGTGAGGGAGGATCCTAAGGGTCTGGGACTTACCCCACCTCGCCCCGAGCCTGCCCACCCAGTCTTCCCAGCTGAGCAAATGGCAGCTGTGTTCTTCCAGCTGCTCTGGCCTAAAGCAGTCTTGACATTTTCTCCCACCCTCATCCCTACTACTGCCCACCTCTGATACACCTTCTCACCGGAGCCTCCTAACTAGTCGTCTTGCTTCTCGCTTCCCACTTCCCTGGCTTTGGTCTGTTTCCAACAAAGCAGACCCTAGAGCAAGGCCGGCACTCCCTAAGTGGAAGGCCACATACCCTGCTCACAGTCAGAAGTCCTTACATTGGCCAGCAAGGCCCCTGCCTGCCTCGTACATCTCCCCTTCCTGCTGCTCTCCTGCTCCTATTCACCGCTCCTGCTGCGGTCCTCCCGGCTCATTCCACTCCCACTGCACACGGGCCTCCTGCTTTCCTCAGACCTTCCAGGCTGCTTTGTTGGTGTTCTTTGCACTGTCATTCCTTTTGCCTGAAAGGCTCGTTCTCCATCTAAACCCTCCCTGCCATATACACATGGTGCGCTTCTCCATTACTTTGCCCCATACACTCATGGTGGATTTCTTCATTTCTTTTTTTTTTTTTAAAGACTTTATTTATTTATTTGAGAGACAGAGATAGCGACAGAGAGCACAAGCAAGGAGGAGGGGGAGGAGCAGGCTCCCCGCTGAGCAGGGAGCCAGATGCAGGGCTTGATCCAGGATCACAACCCCAGCTGAAGGCAGAGGCTTAACTGACTGAGCCACCCAGGTGCCCTGATTTCTTCATTTCTTTTATGTCTTTCACCTTCTCGTGAGACCCTCCGTGTGTACACAGTGGAAAATTGCATTCCCTTTCCTCCTCCCTCGTTTGCTTTTTTCTAACACCCCTGCTTTATTTTCATTTTTAACACTTAAATATCAATTAATGTGCTATATTTGTTCTTTATCTTGCTTATTGTCCTCTTAGCTGTAAGCATCATAAAGACTGAGATTTCGTTTTTGCCATTGCTGTGTGTTAAGTGCCAGGAATGGTGTGGCAAGTAGCAGGGATTCAGTATTTGTTGAAGACACAAGTGAATGTGGGAATCAGCATGAATGTTAATATAAAAAATGTAAGAAATTGACTTCTAGAGGTGTTCTCATAGCTTTATTCTTTCTTGAAAGTTTAAAATATGAAAGCAAATGACCTCTCCTTAAAAGAGGTTCCAAAACTAATAAACTCACAGAAAGCATAAGAAGCAAATAATAAAAATATAAATTAATTGCATAAAGCAGAAGAATAGTTTTGCAAATTTAGAAGTTAGTACAAAAGCAATAAAAGTAAATGTCATTGCAAGTCCTACCCTTGATGTATCTAGTCAGTAAAAAAGGGAAAAATAAAATCAAAGGTACAGAGAAGATTAAACATTATAAGGAAGTATTCATGAAATGGAAAGCTGGGCAAAAGATAGAAAAGTATACATTATCAAAGATGCATCAGAACATTGAAAATTTCAGTGGACCAAGCAAGAGTTTGAAGAACTTTTCAAAGAATTAACTTCTAGAATGGCTCTAAATTCATATGGTATCTTCAGAACTTTTAAGAACCAGTGCATTTTAACAGTGTATGAATTACTACTAGGTATAAAAAATTATGGGAAAAAATATAGAAATCTACATAATTTGTTTTATGAAGCTGGTATAACTTGGAAACAACAGAATTACCTTATACTGAATTGTGTTTAATGAGCATAAATATGAAAGTCCTAGAACACTGAATTACACAGTCTGTCAAAGAAGTAAACCACCATAACCAAGCATTGATCTTCTGTAAGAGAGCAAGGATAGTCCAATGTTAGGCAAGCTATTAACATTCTAAGTTAGATCAAAAAGCAATGATTGGCAGAGAATTCTTGGAAAAAGTAGGATAGGAAACACCAGGAATTTCTCTCCTCACCTAGGCAAAAATTGCACTGACAGAAACTGTCCTGATGTAACTCACAAGAAGACCCTTGAACAATACATGTTTGAACTGTGCAGGGTTGTTTTGTTTTTGTTTTTGTTTTCAATTAATATAGTACAGTTCTGTAAATGTATTTTCTCTTCCTTACAGTATTCTTTTTTTTTTTTTTAAGATTTTATTTATTCATTTGACAGAGATCACAAGTAGGCAGAGAGGCAGACAGAGAGAGAGAGGAGGGAGCAGGCTCCCTGCAGAGCAGAGAGCCCGATGTGGGACTCGATCCCAGGACCCTGAGATCATGACCCGAGCCGAAGGCAGCGGCTTAACCCACTGAGCCACCCAGGTGCCCCACCTTACAGTATTCTTAATAACATTTTCTGTAGCTTAGTTTATTGTAAGAATACCATATGTAATACATATATCATACAAAACATGTATTAATTAGCTATGTTATCAGTAAGGTTTCCAGTTGGCAGTTGGCTATTATTACTAGTTAAGTTGCGAGAATCAAAAGTTATATGTGGATTTTAACTGTATAGGTGGCAAGTGCACCTCACTGTAGTATGGTTCAAGGGTCAATTTTTTTTAAAGATTTTATTTATTTATTTGACAGACAGAGATCACAAGTAGACAAAGAGAGAGGAGGAAGCAGGCTCCCCGCTGAGCAGAGAGCCCGATGCGAGGCTTGATCCCAGGAGCCGAAGGCGGAGGCTTTAACCCACTGAGCCAGCCAGGCGCCCCTCAAGGGTCAATTTTTAAGTCTATTGAAAGCTTATAACTTTCAGGGAATACTTGGAGAGCAAATAGCAGTTAATTTGGTCAATTTCAGCTCTTAGCACACGAGCAGCTACCCATCCTCAACAGAGGCCACTTGATAGGCAGCTGAGCACATATTCCTTGAGGAGCTTGTGCATAGCATGCAGAATAGGGTGGGCAAAAAGGACCCTGCCCTCCAAATATGGAGGCTCTGCACTCTGATAGCTATTTGTTACTACCGGTTAAAGAGGCAGGCAGCCACTGCTGCTTCGATTGCAAGCCCTTTCTCCTCCTGCAGAAGTGACCTCTGGGGAATTTAAATGGCCAGTGCCCTTCTTCCTGTCCCTTCATTTTCCGCTTTTTCTCCTTTTAGAGCCAGACATTAAAGAATAGGATGTTCAAAAAACAAGTGCATATACAAAAAATTAGAACATGATTGCACATCCTAGGGAAAAGACTATAAGTTTATATCTCAGGCTGATTCTCAGCACAGAGACAACCTACAACAATTAATTTTTTTTAAAAAAGTAGCAAAAAACAGCAAACTCTAGGGAAAGAGGAGAATGTGACTTCTAGAGTTATCACATTATTAGATTCAAATGTCCAGAGTTCAACAACAACAAAAAATCACAAGTCATATAAAGAAGTAAGAAAATATGGCCCATTCAGAGAAAAAATTAAATCAACAGACTGTTCATGAAAAAGACATAATGCCACATCTGCTAGACAGATACTCACAGAACTACAGGAATATGTAGAGAATATTTTAAAAAATGGTGTATTAACAAATGGAAATATCATTAAAGAGATAATCTAAAAAGATTCCAAAAGAAATCCTGGAACTAAAAAAGTACAATAAGTGAAATGAAAAATTCACCACATGGATTCAAAGGCAGAGCTGAAGAAGCAGAAGAAAGAATCAGCAAACTAAAGAGAAGATAAGAGAACTGATCAAGTCTGAGGAACACAAAAAAGACTGAAGGAAAGTGAACAGAGCCTAAGGGGCAGCATCAAGCAGACCAACATTTGCATCGTGGAAGTGTCAGAAGGAGAAGAGGGAGAAAAGGGACACAGAGAATATTTGAGGAAATAATGGTTGAAAACATACAAAATTTGATGAAAGACATGAATATAAACATCCAAAAAGCTCAATTCCAACCAAGAGGAACTCAAAGAGCCACATTTTAGTTGATCTTTAAAAGCAAGAGACCAAGAGATTATCTTAAAAACAGCAGGGATCCTCAGTAAGAACACAAGCAGATTTCTCTTCAGAAACTATTGGAGGCCAGAAAGACAGTGGGCTGGTATATTCAAAGTGCTAAAATGAAAAAATCTGTCAACCAAGAATACTATATCTATGCAAAATTTGCCTTCGGAAGTGAGGAAGAAACTGAGACATTCCCAGATAAACAAATGCTGAAGAACTTTGCAACCAGTAGACTTGACACGCCAGAAATGCTCAAGGGAGTCTGGCAAGATGAGATGAAAAGACACTAGACAGTAACTTGAAGTCATATGGAGAAACAAACATCTCAGTAAGGGAGATGCCTTGGCAATATAAAAAGTATTATTATAGGGACACCCAGGTGGCTCAGTTGGTTAAGCATCCGACTTCAGCTTAGATCATGATTCAGGGTCCTGAGGTTGAGCTCCATGTTGGGCTCTGTGCTCAGTGGGGAGTCTGCTTGAGGATTCTCTTTCCCCTTTGCCCTGTGCCCCTCCTCCTGCTTACACACGGGTACTCTTTCTTTCTCTTTCTTAGATAAATAAATCTTTTGAAGAAAGTGTTATTGTAGGGACACCTGGGTGGTTCAGTTGGTTAAGTGTCCCTTTGGCTCAGGTGTCATAATCTCAGGGTCCTGGGATTGAGTCCTGCATCAGGCTTCCTGTTCAATGAGGAGCCTGCTTCTCCCTCTTCATCTGCCTGCTGCTCCTCCAGCTTGTGTGCTCTCTGTCAAAGAAATAAAATATTTAAAAAAAGAAAAAAAAATCCCAACAAAGTAAAGCCCTGAACCTGGTGATTTCATTTCTCTTACTTTCCCCAAAATTGGAGAGGAAGTGACTCTTCATAAGTCATTCTATGAGGCCAACATCAATAACCCTGACAGCAAAGTCAGGCAATGACACTACAAGACAATTATAGGGGTCCATTGCCCTCAGTGAACATTGATGAAAAAACCCTCAACAAAATATTAGCAAACAGAATTCACGAGTATTTTTAAAGGATTATACACAATGACTAAATGGTATTTATTCCTGGATTGCAAAGATTTTTCAACAAATATAAATCAGTCAGGGTAATAAACCACATCAAAGAATGAAGAAGAGAAACCACATGAGCATCTCAGTTGATATAGAAAAAGCATTTGATGAAATTCAGCACCCTTTTATGATAACACACTCTCTCTCTCTCTCTCTCTCTCTCTCTCTCTCAACGAGCTAGGAATAGGGGGTAACTAACTACCTCATCAAAATAATAGAAAAACTACCTCATCAAAATAATGAAACCAAGAGCTGGTTCTTTGAAAATATAAAATTGGTAAACCCTTAGCTAGATTCATCAAGAAAAAAAGAGAAAGGACCCAAATAAATAAAATCAGAAACAAAAGAGAAATAAAACCTGACATTACAGAAAAACAAAAGATTATAAGGGAATACTACAAAAATCATATGCCAACAAATTGGACAACCTGGAAGAAATGAATAAATTCCTAGAAACATATCATCTTTCAAAACTAAATCACAAAGAAATAGAAAATCTGAACAGACCAATTACTAGTAATGAATTTGAGTTGGTAATCAAAAAACTCCCAACAGACAAAAGTTCAGGACCAGATGAACTCACAGGTGAATTCTACCAAACATTTAAAGAAGAGTTAATACCTATTGTTCAACTATTCCAAAAAGTAGGAAACGTCAGAAAACTTCCAAATACATTCTATGGTCCAGCATTACCCTGATGCCAAAATCAGACAAAGATGAAAGAAAGTGAGGTAGAGGCGGGAGGGGAGGGAGAGGAAAGGAGAGGAGAGGAAAAAGAAGGAAGGAAGGAAGGAAACTACAGATGATAAGATCTTATATGTAGAAAATTCTAAAGATTTGACCAAAAAAACACACCACATTTTAGATATAATAAATTAATTCAGCAATGTATCAGGAAACAAGTCAACACAAAAACCAGTTAAATTTCTATGCATGAGTGATGAAGTCTGACAAGTTTAAAAAACAATTCCATTTACCCTAGCAGTACAATATAAAATAGTGATTTAATCAAGGAGGTGAAAGACTTGTACGATGGAAACTATAAACATTGCTGTAAGAGATTTTAAAAGATGTAAATAGGGGTGCCTGGGTGGCTCAGTGGGTTAAGACATTGCCTTCGGCTCTGGTCATGATGTCAGGGTCCTGGGATCGAGCCCTGCATCAGGTAGTTGCTCAGCAGGGAGCCTGCTTCCCCCTCTATGCCTACCTCTCTGCCTACTTGTGATCTCTCTCTCTCTCTGTCAAATAAATAAATAAAATATTAAAATAAAAGAAATTTTAAAAGATGTAAATAAATGGAAATTGATCTCATATTCATGGATTGGAAGACTTAATACTGTTAAAATGTCAATGTTAATACTACCCAAAGCATTCTACAGAGTCTACACAAACCCTATCAAGATCCCAATGGTGTTTTTTACAGAAATAGAAAAACCCATCCTGAAATTCATATGGAATCTCCAAGCACACTGATTAGCCAACCAACTTGAGAAAGTAGATAAAAATCGGAGGATTCACACTTCCTGATTTCAGAACTTACTAAATAGCTACCTTAATCAAAACAGTGTGGTATTGCCATAAAGACAGATAAGCAAACCAATGGAATAGAATAGAGAGCCCCATTATAAACCCATGCATATCTGATCAAATTACTTTTAGCTGGAGTGCCAAGGCCATTCAGTGGGCAAAGGACAGTCTGGTCAACAAATTATGCTGGGGAAACTGGAAATCCCTATGCGAAAGAATGATACTGGGCCCTTACCTAACACTGTATATGAAAACTAACTTAAAATGGATTAAGGACTTGGGATTGCTGGCTGGCTCAGTTGGTAGAATGTGTGACTCTTGTTCTCAGGGTTGTAAGTTCAAGCACCACATTGGATGTAGAGATTACTTGAAAATAAAATTGTTAAGGGACGCCTGGGTGGCTCAGTCAGACATCTAACTCTTGATCTCAGCTCAGGTCTTGATCTCAGGGTCATGAGTTTAAGCCCTATGTTGGGCTCCATGCAAGCTGTGGAGCCTACTTTTAAAAAGAAAAGAAAAGAAAAGAAAATCTTAAAAAAATAAATGGGTCAAGGACCTAAATGTAAGACGTAAAACAAAACTCTTAGAAGAAAACAAGGATGGGGCACCTGGGTGGCTCAGATGGTAGGGCGTATGCCTTCAGCTCAGCTCGTGTTTTCTGGGTCTGGGATGGAGCTCCACATCAGGCTCCCAGTTGGCTCAGCGGTGAGCTTGCTTCTCCCTCTCCCTCTGCCTCTCTTCCTCCTTGTGTGCTTTCTCTGTCTCTCTCAAATGAATAAATAAAATCTTCTAAAAAAAAAAAAAAGAAGAAGAAGAAGAAAACAAGGACAGAGGTATCACAGCAGTGGATTTGGTAATAATTTCTTGGATATGACACCAAAGGCCTGAATAATAAAAGAAAAAAAATAGGCAAGTTTGGCTTCATAAAGACTTAAATATTTTATGTATCAAAAGGCACGATCTATTGAGTAAAAAGGCTATACCTAAATAGAAAATATTTGCAAATCATATTTGATAAGCAATATTTCAAACATATGGAGAACTAAAACAAAACAAAAACAAAACATTCAAAAATAGGCAATGGATTTGAATAGACATTTCTCCAAAGAAGATACATGAATGGCCAACAAGTACATGAATACCTGCTCAACATCACTAACCATTAGGGAAATGCAAATCAAGATTACAAGATAACCACCTTATACCCGCTAAGATAGGCACTGTCAAAAAGCAGAAAACAACTGTTGGCAAGAATGTGGAGAAATTGGAACCCTTCTGCACTGGTGGGAATGTGAAATAGTGCAGCCACTATGGAAACAGTGTGTCAATTCCTTAAAAACTAAAAATATAATTACCATCATACATGATCTGGCAATATACCCAGAAGAATTGAAAGCAGTTTCAGAGATGTACACCCAAGTTCACAGCAGCGTTATTCACAATTACTGAAACAGAAGTAACACAAGTGTCCATTGACAGATGAATGGATAAGCAAAATGTGGCATGTACACACACGTACACAATCATACACAATATTTTATTATTAATCTGATATTAATTCAGAAAGGAAAGAATTACGATGTGCTACAACATGAGTGACCTCTGAAGATATTATCTTAAGTGAAATAAGTCAGTCACAAAAAGACAAATATTGTATGATTCTACTTATATGAGTCACTTAGAGTAGTCAGAATCATAAAGAGGGAAAGTATACTGGTGGTGGCCCAGGGCTAGGGAAAGGGGATAATGGGGAGTTACTGTTTAATGGATAAAGAGTATCACTTTTGCAAGATGAAAAGAATTATGGGGACCTGTCATGGCGATGATTGCACAACATTGGGAGTATAATTAATACCACCGTATTATTAACTTAAAAATGGTCAAGGTGGTAAATTTTAGGTTATGTGTATTTTACCACAACAAAAGATGCAAAACAAAACAAAAAATGATCTCAGTAGATGCTGAAAAGGCTGTTGATAAAACTTGATAAAATTCAGTATAAATCCCTTCCCCAAACTGCTTCAAAACCATTAATGTATTGTAAATTAGTAATGTAACCAGTAATGTAAGGCTTTTTCTTAATATAATAAAGACTTAGTGTGTATGTTCCTTGAGGGTTCCAGAAGGCAAGGATCAAGTCCTTGATGATATATCCTAGTATTATTACCAGCTGTGCCTTTTGAATGGAAATGTTCAATAAGGATGAAGTAAATTTGTACTCTGGACCTGCTGCCAACATCATCTCCAGTGCAACAGTCAAAGTATCCCCATTAAAAAATGAGAATATTCAGTATCATCAACATTTAACATTGTTCTAGAACTTCTGGCTAAAGTACTAACATGAAAGATAATATTTAACCATTAGGAAGGAGAAATAAAACTGTTTCTCATTGTAAACAATATATCATTATATATCTAAAAATCCTGGAGAATGAACTGGAAAATATTTTTGTAGCTGAGACAATGAGCAATTTAGTAAAATGAATAGATACAATAGAAGAAGAAAGAAAGGGGCAAGTAATGAAGGCGGGGAGACTTGTCTACTGATGACAAAAATGTTCTCTGCAAGAATTAGCTCTGGTATTTTTGGTAGCAACTAATACCCCAATTTTTAAGAGTTACCTCTCATGATAAAAAGTCACAAAGAGGGAGGCCCCTGGTTTCACTCCATGGCTTGGCGGCCTGTGGGCTCTCAAGCTCCTTCCTTCCATCAGGCACACTGCACAGCCCAGCTGGCTCCTAGCTACGATGGACTCCTTGTTTCTTAGAGATCCAGTAATGTCTCCTGGAAGAAGACCCTCCTGGGCAAATTGTGGAGAATTCTTGGCCTTCAGCTTTTACATATACAACACAAGAATGAATGGTGCGCATCTCACAGGACTGAGGCAGGACTTGACCCCCGGCTTTCTTGCTCATTTTCTCGCTTTGTCAGAGTCAGGCCATCTGATGGCTCTCCCCAAACCCAGCCTGTGCTTACTTATCTTAGAGTTTTATTTTCCCTCATTTTAATCTCCATTTCCATTTGAAACCATTCTCTTTGACAAGAGAGTAAGTTTGAATGTTTTTTGCTTGGCCTTTTGTTTTATTTCTGAATCTTCTTTATCCTCTGTGCATACATTTTTTTTAAAAGATTTTATTTATTTATTTGACAGACAGAGATCACAAATAGGCAGAGAGGCAGGCAGAGAGAGAGGAGGAAGCAGGCTCCCTGCTGAGCAGAGAGCCCGATGCGGGGCTCTATCCTAGGACGCTGGGATCATGACCTGAGCGGAAGGCAGAGGCTTTAACCCACTGAACCACCCAGGCGCCCGCGTGCATACATTTTTAACAGGTTCTTTTTCGTCCCATTTTTTGTCAGCCCTTGGCTCCATTGGGCTTTATTTTACCTGGTTCCATTCTGGTGTTAAGTTTACTTTTCAGTTTTCTTCATTAGAATCATTCACACTGGCTTGGTTTGTAACCTTTAAAATCATTATCATCATGCCTATTTGTGATTATGGAGTTGAAATCTCGATTTTAATATGCTTTGGATTCTGGAATTTTGTGCCACAGAATCATATATACATTCTGGGGGACGGTTTTGAAAGGATCTCTCTCAGCCCTGTGGACACAGACCTGTTCTTGCCTCTGGCTTTCCCATGGGTGATGAAGTGTTCCATCTGCACTTCCCTGCACGAGTGAGAACTGAGTCTGTCTCCTTGGTTTCTCTTCTCTGTGGGAGGCCAGCTGGTCATCCAGGCCAGGGTCTTATCAAGACTCACTCTTTTAGCCAGATGAGCAGAGATCTAGCAAATGTCTCTGTGAGCTGGTGCCTCCACCTGGACAGGTGTTCTTCGAGGGTCCATCCTGTTTCCGCTGCCCTTCCACCCACACCAGTCTTTCCAGCATGTTCCATCCCTGTGTTTGCCAAGTATTTTCACCTAAGGGCTCGTGTTCCTGGCAAATACATAATTTATCCCCCTCCTATCTGTTCTGTTTCTTTAATATTCCAAGTGCCTCTCCATCCTCAGTATTTCAACCCTATCCTCCTAATTCCCAGCAATATCCATGAGTTGTGACTCTTAACATAAAAATGCCAGTTGAATTGGACACACTTGCCAGTGCATCTCATTATCATCTGGTGTGAGTGGCCATGATGCATGGATCTTAGTCACAGCCTGAGGCTCATCTCTGATACAAAGACCACAGCCCACCCTGCTGTCATCTGTGATAGGGAGTTGAGGTCATCTTCGAATGCCTCTGCTCTCAGGAGTGATGGGCAGGGTTGACGCAGGCTTGCTGGGCTGGGGCAGCCTGTTCTTCCTGTTGTATCAGAAATAGATGTGCCTCAGGAAACTGCCAAATGTGCCCAGCACAGTATAGCAGAGGCGAAATCCAAAGCAACATCACCATTCGTCCCTCTTCAGTCATTCATCTCCTGTATTTATGGAATATCACATGCTACATGCTGTTCTGTACTTGGAGGGTTCCAAGATGAATGATCCTATTTCCATGTGCAGAAAGCTCAGGAAATTACACTGTTCTGGATGCCAGGATGACAGGGTACCTAATCCAGCCAGGAAGGGAGTGGTGGGCAGTGAGATGTAGCTTCCTGGAGTTGGCGATTCTGATCTGAAACTTGAGAGATAAATGGGAATTACCTAGACAAGGAGGACAAGGAGGAGGTGGTGTGGAGACGGAGGAGTGGTCTGCGTGTGGAACACCCCGGAAATGCTCTCTGGTGAGGGCTAAGGGAGAGGTGAGCTGGATACAAGCAACTAGGTTCTTGTTGGGAGGCAGAGCATAAGGCAGGGCAGTAAGAACTGAGACTGAAGCCACTAAGAACCTGGTTACAGACAGTCTGTTATCCCTCATGAGAGAATTAGCGTGCAGTCCCGTGAGTGGGCTGGTGAAGAGAGGGACCCCAACCACGAGGGAGAATAAATACAGAAAGTCTGAGTCATGGGTGGAAAGGATGAGCGTGTGTCTCCCGCAGTGTGTTTAGGAGACCTGCGCACACCTTGAGCAGCCTGGCTAGAGGACATGGATGTGGGAAGGCGGGATATGGGGTCTGATTAAACTGAAAACACAGGCAGTAGGTAGAGTGAAAAGAGCACCGAAATGCATAGAGCTAACTCCAAGTGGGGGCTCATTATAAAGACACATGGAAGCTCTTGGAAATGGGGACACCCTAGGGCTGGAAACCTTTCCGTCTCTTCCGGGCCACACAGTCTTCTTCAGGCTGTCTCCGCCTCTCCCTGCATTTCCACTCCATTCTCTGCTACCAGCCAGATCCTTGTGCATCTCAAGAAAAGACTGCCCCAGCTCATCCATTGCCAAGTTGCAGGCCAGTCAGATTAGTTGAGTGGTAGCAAGTTCATTGTTAAGAAAGCTTGGCTGCCAGAACATCCTTCAGCTTAGGTGGGAAAGAGCTTCACTGGAGGAGCTATTGTCAACTGACTTCTTTAAGAAGTTCCTACTCACCTTTGCTGAATCTA
Organism: Mustela nigripes; assembly: GCF_022355385.1. NCBI lineage: Eukaryota > Metazoa > Chordata > Mammalia > Carnivora > Mustelidae > Mustela > Mustela nigripes. The sequence continues at coordinate 101,301,060 of NC_081560.1, read as the reverse complement.
GAGTTCCTTCTCAGATCATGCTTAGATGCTCAAAGAGAAAAGAGATGATGGCCTTAAAGAATGAAATGACTTCTGGAGACAAGACGGTGTGCCCCTTGGATAAGAGCGCAGCCGAGATGGGAAGTCTGTGTTGACAGTTCTTCGGCAAGCCCTTCATTTTTGGTTGGAGCTCAGGCCCATTGTGTCATCAATCTTCCTGGTTTTCCTGTCCCTTTCTAGCCTGAACTTCTTCTCCCAGCTCATCACCCAATTATGAGAAACACCTGTCCTAGTGGAAAGAGCCTGGGCTTTCCACTACACTCCTATGTTCAAATCCTGGTGCTTCCAGATATCAGCCGTGTGCCCTTGGCAAGTTGCTTCATTCATTCTTCTGAGCCTCAGCATCTTCAAGGATATGCGTACGATTCTAGGGGTGCCTGGGTGGCATAGCCAGTTAGGTGTCCGACTCTTGGTTTTGGCTCAGGTTGTGATCTCAGGGTCGTGAGATCGGACCCCATGTTGGGCTCCATGTTCAATGGGAAGTCTGCTTGAGAGTCTCTCTTCCTCTCTCTGCCCCTCCTGCTTGTGCTTGCTGTTTCTCAAATAAGTAAATCTTAAATATATATATATATATATATATATATATATATATATATACACACATACATACACACACACACACAGTTCTGATCACATTCCCATCCCCTTACTATCCCCACACCATACCCATATAATACATGTGTATACCCATGGAATACAAATGACATACAAATTGCCATTATAGACACTTACTTAATACGAGGAAACAGAAGAAGCGATTGTGTGGCCACCATTGTTTTACTCACTCCTCCAGATTCTTTCCGATTTGTCTACTGTAGAAACAGTCTTCCTATAACTCCAGCTTCTTCATAGAATCCTCTACATGTTTTCTTTCTCTCACTGGACCCTCTGCCATGAACCTTCAGTCCTGAAGGGCTTGGCTCTCTTCCCCCATGTTCTACCCCCACAGGGTAAAGAGATGGTGCTGGCATCCCTTTGGTGTCTGGCTTCTCCTCTTATTCATAAACCCTGTCACACTGAATCCCATACCAGTGGGCTCTGTCACTCCTTGTCACTATTTTGCTACTGTCCATGGCCATCTCTTCTTGGAGCATTTGGAATCTGCTCAGATAACCTCCCACCCCGATTCGCTCCATAAAGAGGTTGTTTGCTACAAGCACCTTGGTCCTCCTTCCAACACGACTGTGGGTTCCCCGTGCTCCTCCGCACATTCAGCAGAAGGAATTGGTGTCCTCTTGTACACCAGGCTCCCGGCTAGGCAGTGGGGTGCAGATGTTGAAGCGGACGTATGAGGTCCCTGCCCTCATTGAGCTTATCTTCTTCCCTAGAAGTCCGTTTTCTTTCCTATATATGTGCCCCTCTTCCCTGTACACATCCTTAAACACACATCTTTCTCCTTCCTGCAGACCCTTCAACTGCTACCTCTCCCCTCATCTGGGCTTCTCCCTCCTTGCCCTGAGAGTGTCGCCACTGCCCTTGGTACCTCCCACTGTACTGCAGCTCCTGAGGAGAAATCCCAGATGCCATATCCAATGGAAATTTGCTGTTCTTATTTTGCCCTCTATTTGACATTGTAGAGGACCAGTCACTTCCTTAAAAATTCCCCTTTCCCTTTGCCGGCATGGCCCAACCCCTATTTCACTGTTTCATTATTTCTCCCCGGGCTCCTTTGCTTTCTTCTCCGCCACCTCACGTGCTTGGGGTTCTTTTCCGGTCTTGAATGTTGGTCTGCCCTGCAGTTCTCTCCTCAGCCATCCTTCTGCCTCCCTGCACACCTCCTGCGTGGTTTTAACCCACCCATGTTTTTGTCCCCACTTTGACAGGACAGTCCTGAAGCTGCCTCAGCTCCAGCAGGCCCAGCGTGGAGCTTTCATTGGCCCTGCCCTTACCCTGCACCCTCTCTTTCCTTGTATCCCCTTTTTTTTGGTTGGGCCCTTTTATCAAGACCCTAAACCAGGGTCTTTTCTAGTCATACCTCTTCTCTGTCCTCAAGCGTTTCACATTAAATTGGTCCCTGGGGCCTTTCGGTTATTCTTCCTGAACATCATAATCTCTCCTTCTTTCATAGTCAAGGACTTTGATGATGTCTTTTACAAACTATTACAATTGCCTGTTTTAAAAAAAAAAAAATCTTTAATTAATTTTTTGCTTATATAAAATATACAGGGATCCAGAGATAAATAAATCATAATCTCTGCCCTTGGGAAACTCATGGTCATGGCCAGTCATGGGCTTGTGAGGAAATGCATCCAAGGTCACGGAGGGATGCACAGATGGGAGCAGGTGTTGTCTGCTGGGCTGTACAGGTGCGAGATGAGGCGGTGGTTGGTAAAGGTGCAATTTGTGCCCGATTGCTCTCATGCTGACACCCTGGAATACCTTTCTGGCCTTCGGTTTCTGTCTTACATTCTCTCCTTTTGCACATTTGTAGATTTCCAAGATCTGCCGTATGCCAGGTTTGTGACACCTTACACAGATTGTTGAGCGTCTTCCTAGTAATCTGACCTTTATTCAGTTAAACTGCAGAAAGAGACACTTGGAAATTAAAAAAAAAAAAAGGCCCTAACCAATATATGTACAGGGATGACTTCTCTGACACTCTAGGTATCTTTCTGAATTACATGAGGCCTAACTCAAAAAATAGACCCAAGTCTACCCACAAAATTAGCTTAGCCTGGGACACACCGAAAGCTCACAGTTTTGTTTTGTTTTGTTTTTCTTAATTCTTTGTTTATGCATCCCATACTCTGTAGTGTTATCAACATGATCAGAGTTAGCAGATCTAAAAACTAGGCTCTAAAGTAGCAGCTCACATATTCCTACCCATTAAAATGAGAGTTACACTAGTCTTGTCACCTTCTTTGTTTTCTGGACGCCCCCCTCCCACATCCTACACCCCAGCTTGAAGCAGGGGAGTCAGCCTGCATCTGATAGCCTCACTGTCGGAGTAAAGCAGACGACCATCTCCTCCAGCAGTGCCGAAGGAAAACAGATTCCGCGGATGCCTAAACCCGCCCTTCTGGTGTTTGCTCCCATTGTCTCCCTGTCTGTGAACTTGGCCACCCTGGCAAACTGTGTTCTCAGAGGGCGTGTGCAGCTGCCAGTGATCATTCTGGAAGAGTCAGGAAACCAGGGTCCCGTTCCAGCTCTTCCAGGAGGGAGCTATGAATCGGCTTACTTTACTATGGCCTCGATTTTCCTCCCTTGAGAGTGGAAACGGCTCTCTCCATTGGTAATTTTTTAGCATACACTTCCCCAGCTCTTTGCAGAGCCTCCTGGGTTTATCATTCAGGCTTTGAGTTAGTGACCAGCCACATACCATGCCTGATCCTGTCAATGTCCGTCCTGTCACTTGGCCCTGCTGGTGAGTTTGTGTGTGCCCTCTCGGCCCTCTACACCCCAGTAGAGCACAGGCCCCACGAGGCCAGGGACTCACGTGTGGCTCTAGCTTGTTACCGTATCCCAGGTGCCCCATTGTGTTCAGATGTTTGGGCTTGCATGCTTGCCAGGTGAGTGAAGGACCAGAGTGCTGGTCTCCACAGACCCCCGGCCGGACACTGCTCTGGTGTGGTGGGCTCTGCGTATTCTCTGCCATGTTCATATCTGCTAATCTCTCTTTTCAGGAGCGCAGCAGCCGGGGCTGCCATATTACACCGACCCTGGAGGACCGGGGATGAATCCCGCCGGAAATACTGTACCGATGGCTTTCCAGGTTCAGCCCAACTCACCCCAGGGAAGCATGGCCTACCCTCCGCCCCCTTCTTACTGCAACACGCCCCCGCCCCCGTATGAACAGGTGGTGAAGGCTAAGTAGCGGGCACTGCCCGGCGCCTGCTGTGCGACCTCAGGAGGAAAGGGGAGGGGCGCTCTCACCGCACCTCTCAGTCCCCATCAATGTTCGCTTCCGGGAATTGTCTTCTGAGCCACTAAGGGCAAATTCCTCTTTGATATCTTCAAAGCAAGCACAGCTCCCTTTCAAGTTTTCTGTGGAGGACCAATATTTGAATTTATCCTGTGTCTCCTCTGTTGCTTCTGTTTCTGATGTAATCTGAGCTCTGGCAGAGTGTGGACAGTCCTCAAGGGTTGACACCCTAGATCCTCAGGAGAGAGACTAAGGAGAAGGAGGCAAGGCAGGGCCCGTGTGTGCAGGTGAGTACGAGGAGGAGACCACTCCTGGCCCAAGAACACAGCAGGCAGCTCACGGAAGTGAGGCCTCCCAGGCTCCATTCTCGGAGCCCCTCGTCCTGTCAGTCTTCCTCTTCAGGAAGCTGTGAAGCTCTGCTGTGGGAGAAGCCTCCTAGCACTTCCTGTCTCTACTCACTTCCTAGAGGTGACAGTGGCTTCCCTTCTGCGTAGCCAGGGCTGGGAGGGGACTGTGTACCTCAAGGAGATGCGGATCCAGATGAGGTCAAGTTTGAATGTCTACAGTTACCCGAAAATCACGAAGGAAAGTTACTGCAATTTATGGGAAATGGATTCCTGCGTCAAACTGGGACATTGCATTTTATGAACTCTTGGTCTGACTGGGCAAAAATAAAATGGTTCACCTCCCTGCCAATCTCCCCGCCCAACCCCACCCCGGGCTTTCTAGTGAGTCTGTGGAAGCTCGTGTAGAGTCCTGTCCTTTAAGGTCAGACTCAGAGCGTCTTCTCTGAATGTCAGCAGCTGTCTGACCAGAGGTCTCCACACCCTTCCTTTGGCAGCCCTGGTGGTGGTTGTGATGGACACTTTCCAAGTGGAGAGGCACCGCCGGCTGGGAAGTCACACCATCCCCTTGGAGAGTGGTGGCCCCTGGGGCAGCAGGCCAGGCCTGCAGTTTGATGTCAGCAGATGTGTGTGTATGTGGGGGGGTGTTCTCTAAAGAGGAAAAGCCTGCTGAAAAAAAGAGGAATGCAGAATCCCAGGACTGCAGGAAGATCTCTTTAAAAAGTACTGAGTAGATTTCACTGACAGCTTAATCAAAATGAGAATAGAAGATGTGGTTGGAAATGCAAACCCTGGCAGTGAAGCGTGTCTCAACGCTGGGCTCTAGTGAGGGGTCACCCGGCTGAAAGGAAGGTGCGGCTTCTGCAGTAAGCAGTGCTGGCCGTGCAGGTGAACCCCCAGAGATCCAGCCGGTGGTGTGTAGGAAGGCAAAGCAGCGTAGTCCAGATGGGAGGGTCCCTGTGTGTGTAGTAGTGGGATAGGGCCGGCGGGCGGCGGGGGGTTATTTTTGTAATAACTAATTGGACCAGCCTCTTGAGAAATTGTTACTCATTGGACTTGAGCTTCTGAACATGTCACCTGCATGGATGCTGAGTGTTTTCATTCCGCCAGACCAGGAGTCTGGGCGTCCCTTTCCTCCTGGGTGAGAGATCAGGATAGGACTGCGGCACCTTGCCCAGAATGACCTCCCTGCGAAGATGGAGAACCTGCAAGCCTCCCAGGGAACTCCACAGGAAATGCTGGGAGCCGAACACGGGCCCTTGGAAACACAGGTTTTAAACACAGATGCTGCTGCTGGTGTCTTCGGCCAGCCTCGTGTGACCTCCGAACTCCTGTCCCTGACAGCAGTACCTCCGCTCATCTAGTCCTTGATCCAAAGGAGACAACAAAGCACAACGTTTGCTGTTTACAACAAGGACAACTACATGGGTCCAGAAGGTTCCTCTTCTTCCGGGTCATTCATCTTGCATTTTTGACTTAAATTTCTCCCTTTTTTTGTTGTTGTTGTTGTCTTAATGAAGAAGCACAGTAAGGGCCACCCCTGGAATTGGATCCGGGTGCAGTTGAATAAGCACCCAAATATCCATGACTAAATTTCATTTCTCTTTTTAATAACAAATGATCTCAGAGACTGAATGATTTAGGTAGTGCTCAAGAATTTTGTATTCCATGTTTGTGAAGATAAATTTTGTTTTCCCTCGAACCTGGGTGAGAACCCTGCTACAGCGAACACTGCTACTGTGCGTAGAAATTCCACTCGTGGTGGCATCTCCTGGCCCTTCTCGTTCCGTCTGTGCTGACAGTGGACTGTGTCCCCCTCCCGGAGTAGGTCCAGCTCCTGGTGTGTCGAAGTCTTATAGAGTCAGTGATTAGGAGTAAGCTGGGAGCAGATCTGTGCATGTTTTTCCTCTGCAACATTTGGCTCATTTCTCTTTTTTGTTCTCTTTTGATAGAGTCCCATTTCCTATGTATGCAAAATAAAAAATAAATTTGGGCACATGCTTCGACTGTTTTCCTGGGAAGGGGGAAAGAGGGTGGAAACGAAGTTTCTAATGAGGGAGGACGTACAGTGGATCATGGGTCATACATGGGTCATCCCCAACCCCCGGTGGGGGTGGGGTGGAGGAGGCCCCGTGGTGCCCTTAACCTTAGGAGCACCAGCAATTAGAGGCCATCAAAGAATGCAAGGGACGTTTGGTTCACCAATACATTTTAAAAGTCTGGCTAAGGAAAAAATAATCTGAAGCAAGTAGAAAGAAGGATAAATTAGATAAACGCACAGGTAATACTGAAATTAGTTATCCAGGGGGCCTGGATCTGTTTTCCATGAGTAGGTGAGCCTTGATTTTAAGAAATGCAGCTTTTGTGCACCTGGGTGGCTCAGTCAGCTGAGCGTCCATCTGACTCTTGGTCCCGGCTCAGGTCTTGATCTTAGGGTTGTGAGTCCAAGCCCTGCGTTGGGCTCCACCCTGGGCATAGAGCCTGCTTAATAGAAAGGAAGGAAGGAAGGCAAGGAGAGAGGAGAGGGGAGGGGAGGGGGGAAGAGAAAAGAAAAAAAGAGGAAAGGAAAGGAAGAAAAAGAGAAAGAGAAAAGGAAAAGAGAAATAAGGAAGAAAGAGAAGGAAGGAGAGCAGAAAGAAAAAATAAATACAGCTCTGCTGGGTCAGAAACTGCATTTCTCTCACAGATCTGTTGGAGGGTAAAGCTGCTACAGTCGGCATTTTAGATGAATCCCCAAGTGAGATAATGTTTATAAAGAAACACTGGATCTTAAAACAGGAGCTTCCTCTGGTGAAGTCGGGGCTAATTTTCAGGACACCCCCACCGGGTTATCAACTCCCTCCAGCAAACTGGAAGCGGCCTTATTTACAAGTCAGAGGTCCTAACTTAAGATGGCAGACGGTCTCTGTTCCTTCCAAATGTCATTGAACTTCAAGAAATCTGTAATGGCTCTCACAGCAAAAAAACATACAAGACAGAAATTCGGAGTAATTCTTAACTAGAAGATGCCAGCTAGGATTGATTGGGAGAGAAGACTGAAGCTGAAATGTTCAGAGACGGTTGCTGGGGAGGTGAGAGCTTTCCAAAAAGTCCACAGTGAGGCTCACAGGTGCAGAGAGCAGGCATGGGCAAGGGCCCCTTGCCAAGGTGTTGACCTGTGGGCGTTCTGGAGAGCAGCTCTGCCGGGGGTCCGTGTTCTGTGCCCCAGGACCCCAGGTAAGGGGAGCAGCTAGTCCCGCAGTCTGTTTCTCACAGCGGAGACGCTCTGTGTCCTAAGGCGTTGGGAGATGGGTTAGTGGAATCATTTAATTTTTTAAAGTGAGGTAAGCATTTTCTAATGCATTAGTCAATTAGAACAAGTATTTTCTAATGTATCAGTCAATGAAAACATTCATAATCTGGGCTGCCATCCTGTTCCCGCAGCCCTGGTTGCAAGGTTATAGAGAGATCCGTGCAAAGCAGAAACCCAAGGACCTGTGAGAAATCATGACCACAGGCGGGCAGGCTTCCTGTGGCCCCGGAGGAAAGGTCAGCTGAGCCTTCTCCTGACTTGCACTGCACCGACCTTTCCACCCAACTGGCCAAGCATCTTTCAGCTGAAGTGATCCTTAACAGTTTCAAGTTCTCAATTGCTAATACTCTTTCAGTGCCAACGATGACAGCACAAAGTAGAGATGAGGGCAAACCGCGTGGGCGTAACTACCCACTGTGTATCACGGCTGGACTGTGGGCTCCGAAGACGGGCAGCCTTGCTCCTGCCCTGCGTCTACTGTTAGCTTGTGTCTTCAGACAAACGGCTTAAGTTTCCATCACTCAAATGATCTCAGGTCTGTTTCCTCAACTATAAGAGAGAACTACACTACCTGTTGCTTCTACCGGGCTTGTACCAGACACACTATGGAGAGTCATCAAATACTGAAAATCCTCTGTTCTCCCTCATTCCTCAGTTCCTTTAGCAAGAGAAATTAAAGCACAGGGAGGGAAAATGAACTCCCACCTAATCCTTTGCCCATCTGTCAGCAGATGAGACCCAGGGCGTATGGGAGAGAATCTTTGAATACATCCCCTTGTATTTGCCACCTTTCGGACCCTGATTACACAAAGGTAGAAAATACATGGTGTGTGCTGCCCGGCACTGGGCGTTTTTCCCTCGCCATTTATTTAAGATGCGATTGGTGAGCACCCCCAGAATAAGCCATGAATTACAAGCAATATTCTTGTATGTTTCTATTACTTTGGGTATTTTTTTGCTGTCTCCCATCCCCCCAGGACTTGTTATTGTAATGTTCCTGTTTTGGACTGGCAGTCTCGCACTATCCAAGAGGGATCCTGCTTCATTCCTGGGCACAGAGCCCTCCTAAAATGCTATGGGGGATTGATTATGATTATCAACACGCTTCTCTCCCTGCTGCCACCCTTGAAGAAGGCAGAGGGAGGGAGTGCTTGTGCTGGTCCCAAGAGTATGAAGAGGGAGGCGGGGCATCACTCCATCTCTTTTCAATAGTCACAGGAATGCTAGCAGGAGCTGCTTTTGTCTCTCTGGACTCTGGAAATTGCAAACAGTCCCGAGGCCCTGGAATCATTTGCCACAGACCTGGTACTCACTGTGCAGGAGCAGGAGAATGATACCAGGCATGTACCTTTGGAACGTGCCCGGACACAAGCCCTTACAAACAATTCTTCATGTTTTGTGGAAGAAAGGAATTTTGCACTTTGCTTTAAACTCTGCAAGGAGGAATGCTTTCAGATAGCTCTTCTAGACCAGCACCATCCATCAAAAACATACTGTGAGCCAAATATGTTATATATTAAGTTTCCAATAGCTTTTCACTAAAGATGAAAAAAAGTGAAATTTATTTTCATCATCTCAATGTGTAATAGAAAATTTATTAAAAAGAAATGCTAACATTCTTTTTTTTTCCATGCTGTCTTCCAAATCCTGTATGAATGTTACACTCACTAGCACCATCTCCCGTGTGCAGTAACTGCTTTATTGGACAGTGTGGGGCAAGGGTGCGTAAGAAAATGTTCAGCTCTTATGTCCTTGCTGGTTGTTTACCACATAATCCAGTAAGGATAAAAATTGAGTTAATTATGAAAAGGTTGAAGGTGAAATTCAACCTCCTGTGACATAGTTCGCAACTGTTAGTGAACTGACCTAATTCTCTAGATATCCAGTATGATAGATCCCTGTGACAACAGTGACAAGCCAGTCTTGGGGGGGTGGGGGTAAAAGGTTGAATTGCTTCTTGGCACTCTGTAGGCAGTGCAAGAGGTGGTGGCCCTCCATTGTAGCTCAGTGTTTCATTCCAGTGTCCAAAGATGCTGGAGAGCCGGTCCTAAAACAGCATCAGGTGCTGCTAAGGAGTACCCAGGAGACAGGTTTAGTGGGAACCCCGTATGTTCCTGGTCTGGTAAATGATGCGAGGACTGGGTCTCCTGCCCCGAATGTGTGCCCGACACGAGTCCATCACTCCTTTGGTTCTCACCAAGTTCTCCAAGGAAACCCGATGTCTCTGGAAGGAGCAGGTTGTTAATCATCACCTAAAGGGAGGACAAGGCAATCATTCCATCACTTCGTGCTTGTCATTGTCTGGCAGAACTTCCCAGTGTGACAGTATGGATGCACAAAGAGATCAAGATGAAATTGCAGAAATCGTGTCCTCTCATCAGAGGGCTCATCCCTAAAAATCTGCTGGCTGCTTGAATGCCCTTGGACAAGTTTCTCTCAAATATGACAAGGTTGGCCTGAAAGTTGTCCAGGACCTCTTGCACCTGACGTCTATGGCTAGCCCTAGAATACAGGTACAGAAGGTGGGGGTGGGGACAGGATCAACAGAGTCCGATGGGTGGTGAGGGCTCTGGTCTCCTGGGGCCAGGCTGGCTGTCCTCCATGCTGTCCTTTGCTCTACCATCCAGGACAGGCCCAGTGCAAAAAAGCTCTCTGTGTGAGCAATTGCCTAAGTACTATGGTTTCTCCACCCTCCTTGTGCTCCCCTGGAAGAAGCAAAGCCAGGAACCCTTCTAGGTGACCCCTATCCCTCACAGAGACATGGAGGCCTAGCAAAGATAGTCTGTTGGTCTAGTGCCCTGAAGGTGTTTCCCAGTTCTGGACTTCCTTATAGCTTAGGCTCGCTTTATCCACTTCTAGCCCAGACCACTGCCCACTGTGTTAGCCCCAGAACCTGCCAAGGACACACTGGCCGGACCGACCTTGGAGATCATCTCTATTTTTGTGCCTTCTGCTCTTGCTTGAGTCATCCTTCCTCAGAAAGCTTGGCCTCGTCACCTTATGGCAGGGGTAAAGGCACTGGCTTTCCACTCTAGGAGACAGGACACAATGGGACAGGTGTTCTTGGTGTGCACCCTGTCCTAGAGAGATCCAGGCCCAGGCAGAACTGCAGTGTGACTGTGGGGCGGGAGGCAGGGCCAGTCCCTGGGTACTGCGAATCCAGTGTGTCACCCCACCGCTGGGATCCTGGAAGCTCCGGATGTCTCCGTTTCGCCCTCTGGAAAATAGAGCCACAGAGGCACACAGGTGGGGTGAGGACCAAGCAGAGCACTTGGGGTCCCCCCAGCACCGCTCCAAAAGGGAGAGGCACAAGGGGAGCTGACGGCAGGCCGGCCCCAACCAGCTGAGCTCAGGGCCCATGCCTCCCAGGGCCACTGCAAGGGTGCAGGGGCGGGGGTGAAACTGGGTGGAGGCAAGGAAGGACCCAAGGGGTCCCCACACGGGGTCATGCTTCATACATCTCGAGAAAATCCCCGCTAATATTTTTCATTCAAAGAAACCAAACCCATGGATTTAGTTTTTTAAACTAATTATGAAAGTAATATGTGCTCACTACAGAAAATGTAATGTAGACTGAACACGAAGCATTAAGGAAAAGGAACATCCCTGGCAACTGTCCCAAGCTAACAGTTGGGTATCTCTCCAGGCTTTCTAGCTCTCTTGCTTTAAGGACACACACGGGAATAAAATAGGAATCTTTTGTGCCCTGTTTTACTCCAACATTTTTTTTCATGGCATTAAAATATTTCCCCACCCCTTCCCTGTCAAGATTAAATAGTAACCTACCATATGGCTGCCACACAGTTTACTTATGCTTCATCCACACTGGGCTAACTTTAAGGTTTTTGTTCCATTCTGTTTATTTTTTTAAACTTAAATTTTAGTGAACATACAGTGCGATATTGGTATCTGCATTCATCACTTAGCTACAACACCCAGTGCTCATCACAAGTGCCCCCTTTTATACCCACCACCCATCTAGCCCATCCCCCAGCCACCTCCCTCCACCAGCCCTCAGTTCGTTCTCTATTATTAAGAGTCTCTCATGGTTTGTTTGCCTCTCTCTCTTTTTCCTTTTCCCCCTTCCCATATGTTCACCTATTTTGTTTCTTAAATTCCACATATGGTAGAAATCATATGGTATTTGTTTTTCTCTGACTAGACTTACTTCCCTTAACATAATACACTCTAGTTCCATCCGCAGTGCTGCAAATGACAAGATGTCATTTTTGATGGCTGAGTTATATTCCATTATATGTATAGGCATGCCACATCTTTATCCACTCATCAGTTGATAGACATCTGGGCTCTCTCTGTAGTTTGGCTGTTGTTGACAAAGCTGCTATAAACATTAAGGTGCATATACCTCTTCAAATCTATATTTTTGTATTCTTTGGGTAAATACCTGTAGTGCAATTGCTGGGTTGTAGGGTAGTTCTTTTTTTTTTTTTTTTTTTTTAACTTTTTGAGGAACCTCCAAACTGTTCTCCAGCATGGCTGCACCAGTTTGCATTTGCAACAGTGCAAGAGGGTTCCCCGTTTTTCCACATGCTTGCCAACACCTGTTATTTTTTGTATTGTTCATTTTAGCCATTCTGACAGGTGTGAGGTGATAATCTCATCATGGTTTTGATTTGCATTTCACTGCTGATGAGTGATGTTGAGCTGCTTTTTATATGACTGTTAACTATCTGGATGTCTTCTTTGGAAGAGTGCCTGTTCATGTCTTTTGCCCATTTTTAAAAAAAAATCTCTTCTACCATCATGGGTTTTTTTTTTTTTTTTAAGATTTTATTTATTTATTTGACAGATCACAAGTAGGCAGAGAAGCAGGTGGGGGGGGGGAGCAGGCTCCCTGCTGAGCAGAGAGCCTGATGCAGGGCTCCATCCCAGGACCCTGAGATAATGACCCGAGCCAAAGGCAGAGGCTTAACCCACAGAGTCACCCAAGCACCCCTCTTTTGCCCATTTTTGACTGGATTATTTGTTTTGGGGTATTGAGTTTGATAAGTTCTTTATATATTTTGAATACTAACCCTTTATCAGATAAGTCATTTGGAAATTTCTCCTCCCATTCTGTTGGCTGCCTTTTAGTTCTGTTCATTGTTTCCTTCACTGTGCAGAAGGTTTTTTCTTCATGAGGTCCCAATAGTTCGTTTTTGCTTTTGTTTCTCTTGCCTCAGGAGACATGTGTAATAAGAAGTTGCTATGGCTAATGTCAAAGAGATTTCTGCCTGTATTCTCCTCTAGGAGTTTTTTGGATTCCTGTCTCACGTTTAGGTCTTTCATCTATTTTGAGTTTATTTTTGTGTATGGTGTAAGGGAGTGGTCCAATTTCATTCTTCTGCATATTGCTGTCCAGTTTTCCCAATACCATTTGCTGAAGACACGGTCTTTTTTCCATCGGAGATTTTTTCCTGCTTTGTCAAAGATTTGTTGGCCATATAGTTGTGGGTCCATTTCTAGGTTTTCTGTTCTGTTCCATTTGATCAGTGTGTCTGTTTTTGTGTCATTACCATTACTGTCTTGATGACTATAGCTTTGTAATATAGCCTGAAATCTGGAATCGAAATGCCTCCAGTTTTTTTTTTTTGTTTTTTTTTTTTGTTTTTTTCAGAATTGCTTTGCCTATTTGGGGTCTTTTGTGGTTCCATACAAATTTTAGGATTATGTTTTCTAGCTCTGTGATGAATGCTTATGGCATTTTAATAGGGATTGCATTAAGTGTATTGAGTGCTCTAGGTAGCACAAACAATTTACAATGTTTATTCTTCCAATCCATGAACATGGAATGCTTTTCCATTTCTTTGTGTCCTTTTCAATTTCTTTCATAAGTGATCTATAGTTCAGAGTACAGAGCTTTTACCTCTTTAGTTAGGCTTATTCCTAGGTAATCTTATTATTTTTGGTGCAGTTGCACATAGGATTGATTCCTTGATTTCTTTTTCTGTTGCTTTCTTATTGGTGTATAGAAATGCAACAGATTCTGCACATTGATTTTATATCCAACAACTTCGATGAGCTCGTGTACTCTAGCAATTTTTTGGTGGAGTCTTCTGGGTTTTCCACATCATAGACTATCTTGTTGTCCACAAATAGTGAAAGTTTGATTTCATCCTTGCCAGTCTGGATGCCTTTTATTTTTGTTTTCTGATTGCTAAGGCTAAGACTACTGGTAGTATCTTAAATACTAATGGTGAGAGTGGACATCCCTGTCTTGTTCCTGACCTTAGAGGAAAGGCTCTTAATTTTTCCCCATTGAAGATGATATTAGCTGTGGGTCTTTCATATATGGGTTTTATAATACTGAGGTATGTTCCATCTACCCTACATTGTTGAGGGTTTTTATCAAGAAAGGATACTGTATTTTGTCAAATGCTTTTTCTGTATCTCCTGAGAGGATCATATGGTCCTTATCCTTTCTTGTATTAATGTTGTATATCACATTGATTTGTGAATATTGAACTAGCCCTGCATCCAGGAATGAATCCCACTTGATTGTGGTGAATAATCCTTTTAATATACTGTTGGATTTGATTTGCTAGTGTTTTATTGAGAATTTTTGCATCCATATTCATCAGAGATAAAGTCTGTAATATTTTCAGTGGAGTCTTTGTCTGGTTTTGCGATCAAAGTAGTGCTGGCTTCATAGAATGAGTTTGGGACTTTTCCTTTCATCTCTATTTTTGGAACAGTTTCAGAAAAATAGGTATTAGCCCTTGTTTAAATATCCAGTAGAATTTCCCTGGGAATCCATCTGGCCAAACACTTTTGTGTGTTGGGAGATTTTTGATGACTGAATCAATTTCCTTGCGGTTATTGGTTTGTTAAAATTTTCTTTATTTCTTCCTGTTTCAGATTTGGTAGTTTGTAGATTTCTAGGACTTTGTCTGTTTCTTCCAGGTTGCCCAGTTTGTTGGCATATAATTTTTCATAGTATTCTCTTATATTTCTGTGTTGTTGGTTATGATTTCTCTTTCATTCATGATTTTATGTATTTGGGTCTTTTTTCTTTCTGATAAGTCTGGCTAGGAGTTTTTCAATTTTATTAATTCTTTTGAAGAACTGGCTCTTAGCTTTGTTAAATTGTTCTATTGATTTCTTTTTGCTTTTATATCATTTATTTCTGCACCAATCTTTATTATTTATCTTCTTCCGCTGGCTTTAGGCTTTATTTGTGGCTCCTTTCCTAGTTCCTTTAGGTGTAAGGTTAGTTTGTATATTTGAGACTTTTCTTGCTTCTTGAGGTAGGGCTGTATTGCTATATACTTCCCTCTTAAAACGGCCTTTACTATATACCAAAGGCTTCTGTCATTTATTCATTTTCACTTTCTTCCATGTATTTTTCAAAATTTCTTCTTTAATTTTCTAGTTCAGCCATTCATTCCTGAGTAGGATGGTCTTTAACCTCCATGTATTTGAAGTGTTCTCAGTCTTTTTCTTGTGGCTGACTTCCAGTTTCATAACACTGTGGTCTGAAAATATGCATGATATGATCTTGGGTGTTTTTGTACTTGTTGAGGGTTGATTTGTGACCCAGTACGGGATCTATTCTGGAGAATTTTCCATGTGCACTCGATAAGAATGTGTATTTTGCTGCTTTAGGATTATCTCCAAGGTATGCCTGCAAATTGTAAGAGCCAAGAAAGAAACTAAATAGAGGACTATTAAATGTATAGAGGTCAGGACTTGGTGTTTTTGGAAATTCTCAGACCTCTAGATGGCAAATAATGTTAAAATTAAGAAGTAGCTTCTGATCAAAGATAAAACTCAGGGTACTGTCAGAAAACTATGGTATAAAGATGGAAGGCAAGAGTGTAGCTATAAAACCTTTTGTTAAGAGTTGTGTTAAAAGAAACTTCTAGGTTTATTCCCAGGTATCTTATGGTTCTTGGTGCTATAGTAAATGGAATCGATTCTCTAATTTCCCTTTCTGTATTTTCATTGTTAGTGTATAAGAAAGCCACTGATTTCTGCACCATTGACTTTGTATCCTGCCACGTTGCTGAATTGCTGTATGAGTTCTAGTAGTTTGGGGGTGGAGTCTTTTGGGTTTTCCATATAAAGAATCATGTCATCTGCGAAGAGAGAGAGTTTGACTTCTTCATTGCCAATTTGGATACCTTTTATTTCTCTTTGTTGTCTGATTGCTGTTGCTAGGACTTCTAATACTATGTTGAACAAGAGTGGTGAAAGTGGGTATCCTTGTCGTGTTCCTGACCTCAATGGGAAGGCTTCAAACTTTTTCCCATCGAGGATGATATTTGCTGTGGGTCTTTCATAGATAGATTTGATGAGGTTCAGGAATGTTTCCTCTATCCCTGTACTTTGAAGCGTTTTAATCAGGAATGGATGCTGGATTTTGTCAAATGCTTTTTCTGCATCAATTGAGAGGACCATGTGGTTCTTCTCTCTTCTCATATTAACTTGTTGTATCACATTGATTGATTTGCAAATGATGAACCATCCTTGTAGCCCAAGGATGAATCCCACCTGATCATGGTGGATAATCTTTTTAATGTGCTGTTGGATCCTGTTGGCTAGGATCTTGTTGAGAATCTTAGCATCCATATTCATCAGTGATATTGGTCTAAAATTCTTCTTTTTGGTCGGGTCTTTGCCTGGTTTGGGGATCAGGGTAATGCTGGCTTCATAGAAAGAGTCTGGAAGTTTTCCTTCTGCTTCAATTTTTTGAAACAGCTTCAGGAGAATAGGTGTTATTTCTTCTTTGAAAGTTTAGTAGAATTCCCCAGGGAATCCGTCAGGTCCTGGGCTCTTGTTTCTTGGTAAAGGATCTGTACCCAAGGAATTACAGAATACTCATGAAAGAAATTGAAAAAGACACAAAAAGGTGGAAGACCATTCCATGCTCTTGGATTGGAAGAATAAACATTGTTAAAATGTCTATACTGCCTAGAGCAATCTATACTTTTAATGCCATTCCGATCAAAATTCCACCGGTATTCTTCAAAGAGCTAGAGCAAATAATCCAAAAATTTGTACGGAATCAGAAGAGACCCCGAATCGCTAAGGAAATGTTGAAAAACAAAAATAAAGCTGGGGGCATCACGTTACCTGATTTCAAGCTTTATTACAAAGCTGTGATCACCAAGACAGCATGGTACTGGTATAAAAACAGACACATAGACCAGTGGAACAGAGTAGAGAGCCCAGATATGGACCCTCAACTCTATGGTCAATTAATCTTCGGCAAAACAGGAAAAAATATACAGTGGAAAAAAGACAGTCTCTTCAATAAATGGTGCTGGGAAAACTGGACAGCTATATGTAGAAGAATGAAACTCGACCATTCTCTTACACCGTACACAAAGATCAACTTAAAATGTGTAAAAGACCTCAACATGAGACAGGAATCCATGAGACTCCTAGAGGAGAACATAGGCAGTAATCTCTTCAACATCAGCCACAGCAACTTCTTTCAAGATATATCTCCAAAGGCAAAGGAAACAAAAGCGAAAATAAACTTTTGGGACTTCATCAAAATCAAAAGCTTCTGCACAGCAAAGGAAACAGTCAAAGAAACAAAGAGGCAACCCACGGAATGGGAGAAGATATTTGCAAATGACAGTACAGACAAAAGGTTCATATCCAGGATCTATAATGAACTCCTCAAACTCAACACACTCGAAACAGGCAAACATATCAAAAAATGGGAAGAAGATATGAACAGACACTTCTCCAATCAAGACATACAAATGGCTATCAGACACATGAAAAAATGTTCATCATCACTAGCCCTAAGGGAGATTCAAATTAAAACCACATTGAGATACCACCTTACACCAGTTAGAATGGCCAAAATTTACAAAACAGGAAACAACATGTGTTGGAGAGGATGTGGAGAAAGGGGAACCCTCTTACACTGTTGGTGGGAATGCAAGTTGGTGCAGCCTCTTTGGAGAACAGTGTGGAGATTCCTCAAGAAATTAAAAATAGAACTTCCCTATGACTCTGCAATTGCACTCCTGGGTATTTACCCCAAGGATACAGATGTAGTGAAAAGAAGGGCCATTTGTACCCCAATGTTTATAGCAGCAATGGCCACGGTCACCAAACTATGGAAAGAACCAAGATGCCTTTTGGGGCGCCTGGGTGGCTCAGTGGGTTAAGCCACTGCCTTCGGCTCAGGTCATGATCTCAGGGTCCTGGGATCAAGTCCCGCATCAGGCTCTCTGCTCAGCAGGGAGCCTGCTTCCTTCTCTCTCTCTCTCTGCCTGCCTCTCTATCTACTTGTGATTTCTCTCTGTCAAATAAATAAATAAAATAAAAGATGCCTTTCAACGGACGAATGGATAAGGAAGATTTGGTCCATATACACTACGGAGTATTATGCCTCCATCAGAAAGGACGAATACCCAACTTTTGTAGCAATATGGACGGGACAGGAAGAGATTATGCTGAGTGAAATAAGTCAATCAGAGAGAGTCAATTATCATATGGTTTCACTTATTTGTGGAGCATAACAAATATCATGGAGGACAAGGGGAGTTAGAGAGGAGAAGGGATTTGGGGTAGATTGGAAGGGGAGGTGAATCATGAGAGACTATGGACTCTGAAAAACAATCTGAGGGGTTTGAAGTGGTGGGGGGGTGGGAGGTTGGGGTACCAGGTGGTGGGTATTATAGAGGGCACGGATTGCATGGAGCACTGGGTGTGGTGAAAAAATAATGAATACTGTTTTTCTGAAAATAAATAAATTAATTTAAAAAAAGAAACTTCTAGGTTCAAACCTCAGACAAATGTTTAGATAAACAAAAGAAGATCATTAAGCTAACAGAAGCTAATGTTGTAATGGGATGAGCGTTTAGGAGGCCTGAGGAGGGGATGGGTGTATTTTTCAAGTGAAGAAATGTCTATCATGTAGCCAGCTCCAGGGTGGCCCTCAGTGATCCTACTCTCCTGATGTTTGTTCCCTGGCCTAATCCCTCCACACCAAATACAACACAGTGGAAGTGATGGTATGCAATATCTGATGTCTGGCCATAAGTGAATGGCCTTTGCTCTCTTAGATCCTTGCTCTGGGAGACCCATTTGCCATGTCTATGAAGAGGCCCACATGGAGACTGCATCATTTTGGATAGTGCCCCCCCCCCCAAGTTTATGTTCTTTCTAGACCCAGATATGACCTTATTTGGAAATAGGGTCATTGCAGATGTAATTAACTAAGATGATGTCTTACTGGAGCAGGGTAGGCCCATGATCCAATTTGACCAGTGTCCTTATAAGAGTTAAAAAAAGGAGCACAGACTGGGGCTCCAGGGGACGCAGTCAGTTAAGCATCCAATTCTTGATTTAGGCTCAGTTCATGATCTCAGGGTCATGAGATCAAGCCCTGTCTCAGGCTCTTTGCTGGGTGTGGAGCCTGCTTAAGATTCTCTCTCTCTCTCAAAATAAAATGAAAACAGGGAGTCAAACCATAAGAGACTCTTAACTATAGGAAACAAACTAAGGGTTGCTGGATGGGCATGGGTAGGATGATGGGGTAATTGGGTGATGGGCATTAAGAAGGGCACTTAAAGAGAAGGTCCTCCTAACGGGAGGTCAGAAAGTCACCAGGAGCCTAATGCCACGTCCCTGACGTCACAGCGTCTGTGTCATTCCCCTCACATCATCTTACCCCGCGGACATTATATCATCTTGCATCCTCACAGGAAGGGAATCAATAGCAACAAAAATTCTTTGGAATCATCCTATGTGATCATTTCCCTTTTTATTCTGAGCCATTGGAGGAGCCACAGTTGGTAAACCCTAGATTAAAAATATGAGATTGGAGGGAGGAGTCAAGTTGGCGGAGAAGTAGCAGCCTGAGACTACTTCAGCTAGCAGGAGATCAGCTAGATAGCTTATCTAAAGATTGCAAACACCTGCAAATCCATCGGCAGATCGAAGAGAAGAAGAATGGCAATTCTAGAAACAGAAAAACAACCACTTTCTGAAAGGTAGGACTGGCAGAGAGGTGAATCCAAAGCGACGGGAAGATAGACCCCGGGGGGAGGGCCCGGCTCCCGGCAAGCGGCGGAGCAACGGAACATAAAATCAGGACTTTTAAAAGTCTGTTCCGCTGAGGGACATCGCTCCAGAGGCTAAACAGGGGCGAAGCCCACGCGGGGTCAGCGTGGCCTCAGGTCCCGCAGGGTCACAGAAGGATCGGGGGTGTCTGAGTGTCGCAGAGCTTGTGGGTATTGGAACGGGGAAACCGGCTACAGAGACAGAGCCGACAGTAAGCTCGCAGCTCAGGGTTACCTTGAACCGGACGCAGGCTCGGTGAGCTCGGAGTGCGGCCAGAGGTCAGGCAGGCGGGAGTAACTGGGCGCTGTTCTCTGAGGGCACACTGAGGAGTGGGACCCTGGGCTCTCGGCTCCTCCGGGCAGGAGACCAGAAGGCCGCCATTTGTATTCCCGTCCTCCGGAACTCTACAGAAAACACTCAGGGAACAAAAGCTTCTGAAAGCAAACCCGAGTGGATTACTCAGCCCGGCCCCTGGTAAGGGCGGTGCCATTCCGCCTAGGGCAAAGACACTTGAGAATCACTACACCAGGCCCCTCCCCCAGAAGATCAACAAGAAATCCAGCCGAGACCAAGTTCACCTACCAAGGAGTGCGGTTTCAATACCAAGGAGAGC
>NC_081560.1:101129257-101270880 GCF_022355385.1 Mustela nigripes | reverse complement strand
AAAAAAAAAAAAAAAAAAGGGCACTTAAAGTAATGAGCAACAGACGTTGTATGCAATTGATGAATCACTGAGTTCTAACTCTGAAACTAATAAAATGGAATATGTTAAACTGAATTTACATCACAAATTTTTAAAAGAGTGATGCCTGGGTGGCTCAGTTGGTTGGATGACTGCCTTCAGCCCCGGTCATGATCCTGGAGTCCTGGGATTGAGTCCCGCATCAGGCTCCCAGCTCCATGGGGAGTCTGCTTCTCCCTCTGACCTTCTCCTCATTCATACTCTCTCTCACTGCCTCTCTCTCAATAAATACATAAAAATCTTTAAAAAGAAAAAGAAAGAACATTTAAAAAAATTTTTTTAAGATTTTATTTATTTATTTGACAGAGAAAGAGAACACAAGTAGGCAGAGAGGTAGGCAGAGAAAGAGAGGGGGAAGCAGGCTCCCCGCTGAGCAGAGAGCCTGATGTGGGGCTCAGTCCCAGGACCCCAAGATCATGACCTGAACTGAAAGCAGGTGAGTCACCCAGGCACCCCAACATTAAAAATTTTTTTTTAAAGATTCTCTCTTCCTCCCTCTCCCTCTGCCCCTTCCTCCCACTCACACGCCTACACGTTATCTCTCTGTTAAAAAAAAAAAAGGCACAGAAACTGCACACAGGGCAGAACACATGTGAAAACAGAAGCAGAAATTGTAGTGATGTGTATCTAAGGTCAGGAGTGCCAAGGATGGATGGCAACAGCAGAAGCCAGGAGAAAGGCATGGACCAGCTCCTCTAGATCTTTCAGAGGAAGCACGGCCCTGAAGACTCTGTGACTTCTGATTTCTAGCCTCTAGAACTGTGAGAAGACAAATATATTGTTTGAAGTCACCCAGATTGTGGAAGCTTCTGGAAATGAATACAGAGAGTAACAGGCCTCCTGACAGCAGCAGCACCAAACTGACAGCCAAGTGGGCGAGCCATCTTGGAAGTGTTCCTCCCCCTCCAGGTGACATCTAATTGCAACTTCATGAGAAACCCTGAGCCAGAATTTCACAGCTCAGTTGATTTTTAATTTCTGTCCCATGGACACAAATATGTTTACTGTTATTTTAACCCACTAAACTTTGGGGTAACTTGTTACACAGCAATAGATTGGTAATACCATAAGGATCTTGGGGGAAGGCCATACCATTGAATGAATAAATGAGCAAGTTCACTTATGTATTTGATAAATTAGGTACTCTGGTCTGGAGCTTTGATGATAGTTGGATGCTTGTTCTAAGTAATCAACTGAAACTAAAGATGATCAGAAACAGCAGTTTGGAAAAATGGCATGGCCTTAAGCATGGTTGAAAGACTGTAATTCCATTCCATAGGCTTTCCTCTGAACACTGCTTTTCTTCAAGTTCTTTCCAAGAGACATGTCTCTTCTTTTCTGCCTTATCTTATCCCTTCTTGTCCAACCACTAATCTTCTGTGTCAGAGACTTAGTTTCCCACCATCCTTCTCCAAATCATTGTATCTCCATGGTCCCAATCTCAGATCCCAATTAGAGGAAATTTTTTTAAAAAGACATCAAAACAAGGATTAGAATAATGAACTCTTAGGTACACATCACAAACCATCAGCAATTATAAATTCATGACTAATCTTGTGTCACCCATCTGTATTACTTGTGGCCCTTCCCTAGATTATTTTGAAGCAAATATCAGACATTTTGTCTATAATTATTTAAGCATGTAGCATTATCATCTTAAACTCAGCAATCATTCTTTAATATCTTTAAAGATCCAATCAATATTTATATTGTTCCTGATTGTCTTGCAGTTTCTTTTTTTCATTTATTATTGATTATTGATTACTACATTTTACACCTCTGTAAGGATAGAGGTTAACTTGTTGAAAATAGGTGACAATCTAACGGATTTTTGTCTGAGAGCCACATAAGTGAATTTTGTTCTGCAATGGTGCAAATGGTTTCAGTGTGAGAAAAAAAAAAAGAACTGAGTTCTAATTGTACTGCTCTATAGTACATCATTCAGTTTTGCATGTAGTTTCATAGTCTTATTCCAATTTTCTTCTTTTCAGTTTTCAGTAATTACATATATGTATCTGTATACATATGTCTGTATCTCCTCTACTTCTTTTTAAAAAGATACTTTAAAAATTTTTTTTCCTATTCTTTTTTTTTTCTTTTCAGTGTTCCAGAATTCATTGTTTATGCACCACACCCAGTGCTCCATGCAATACGTGCCCTCCTTAATACCCACCACCAGGCTCACCCAACCTCCCCTACCCTCTGCCCCTCCAAAACCCTCAGTTTGTTTCTCAGAGTCCACAGTCTCTCGTGGTTTGTCTCCCTCTCCGATTTCCCCCAATTCACTTCTCCTCTCCATCTCCCAGTGTCCTCTGTGTTATTCCTTATGCTCCACAAGTAAGTGAAACCAAGATTATACTTTTTAAAACAGTTTAGGTTCATAACCAAATTAGGAGGAAGGTACAGATATTCCCTAAAATATTCCCACCCCCACATATACGTAGCCTTTCCCATTATCAGCATCCCCCATCAGAGTGGTCCATTTTTTTATAACGGTTGACTTTGACACACCATTATCATTCAAGTTCATAGTTTACATTAGGGTTCATTCATGGTTTGTACATTCTGTGGGTTCGGACAAATTAATATTGACACGTGTCTGGCATTATAGCATCAAACAGTTCACTGTTCTAACAAATCGTTCCATGCTCCATTCATCTCTCAAGTCCCTACCCTGGGCAGTCACTTACCATTTTACTGTTTCCAGATTTTTACCTTTTTCAGAATGTCATACAGTTGGAATCATACAGTATGAAGCTTTTACATATTGCTTTCTTTTACTTTGTAATATGCATTTAAGTTTCTTCAATATGTTTTCATGGCCTGGCAGCTCATGTCTTTTTAGTGCTAAATAATGTTCCCTTGCCTGAATATACTCGTTTACTTATCATTTTATCTACTGGCAGACATCTTGGTTATTTCCAAGTTTTGGCAATTACAAATAGAGCTTCTGTAAATATCCGGAGCTTCCATAAATATTCACATGCACGCTTTTGTGTAGACATAGGTTTTCAGTTCCTTTGGGTAAATACCAAGGAGTACAGTTGCTGGATCATATGGTACAAGTAGGTTTAGTTTTTAAGTAATCTCCATACTGCCTTCCAAAGTGGCTGTGTCATTTTATAATTCTCGTTAAGACTTCCTTTTGCTCTGCATCTTTGTCTCCCCCTTCTAATTTCCCCCAACTCACTTCTCCTCTCCATCTCCCAGGGTCCTCCATGTTATTCCTTATGCTCCACAAGTAAGTGAAACCAAGATTATACTTTTAAAAACAGTTTAGGTTCATAACCAAATTAGGAGGAAGCTACAGATATTTCCCATTATTTCCACCCCCACATATACATAGACTTTCCCATTATCAGCATCCATTGTTCTGGATTTTGGCCATCCTGATAGGTGCACAGTGGTGTCCCATTGTTGTTTTAATTTGTAATTCCCTGATGACATATGATGTAGAATCACTTTTCATATGCTTATTTGCCAACTGTTTATCTTGTTTGGTGAGGTGTCCATTTAGGGTCTTTGGCCCACTTTGTAATTGGGTTGTGTATTTTCCTATTGTTGGTTTTTCAGAGTTCTCTCTATATTTTAGATTATAGTCCTTTATCACATGTCTTTTATAAATATTTTCTCATAGTGTGTGCTATCTTTTCATTCTCCTGATAGCATCTTTCATGGAGCAGTAGTTTTTTATTTTAATTTTATTGCAGTCTAACTGTTCAATTCTTTCTTTCATGTCTTGTGCCTTTGGAGTTGCATGTAAAAGTCATTATAAAAACTCTTATAGTTTTTCTGGTTTTTGCATTCTGCATTTAGGTCTATGATCTATTTTGAGTTCACCTTTTTGAAGGTTATAAGGGCTAGATTCTAGATTTACTATTTTTGAAGTCTATAAAACCTAGATTCTGGATTCACTGTTTTTGAAGGCTGGAAGTGCTAGATTCTAGATTCACTATTTTTGTGGGTAGATAGAGTTGTTCCAGTATGATTTGTTGAAAACACAGTCTTTGCTCCATTGTATTGCCTTTGCTTCTTTGTAAAAAATCCATTGATGTATTTATTTGTGGGGATCTACTTCTGGGCTATTTTATTTCATTGATCTTTTGTCTAATTGTTCACCAGTATACTGTCTTCATTACTGTAGCTTCATAGCAAATTGAAGTCAGGTAGTATCAGTCCTCTGACCTTCTTCTTTTCCTTCAATATTGTGTTGGCTTTTCTGGGTCTTTTGACTCTCCCTACAAACTTCACAATCATTTTGTCAATATCTATAAATAACTTGCTGGGATTTCTTACCAACCAAGTTGGCAAGAACTAACATCTTGACAATATTCAGTCTTATCCATGAATATGAACTATCCATTTAATTAAATTTGTATTGGTTTTTATAATTTTTCCCCAAAATTTCATGTTTTGTTAGATCTATATCTAAGCTTTTAATTTTAGGGAATGCTAAATTAAATGATACTGTGTTTTTAATTTCAAATTTGACTTGTTCATTGCTGGTATATACAAAAGCTAATGACTTTTGTATATTAACCTTTTATCTTACAACTTTATAATAATAATAATTCTGGGAGGTTTATTTGATTTTTATTGATTTTTTCAGATTTTCAACACTGATTATTGTATCATCTGTGAAGGAAGACGGTTTAATTTCTTCTTTCCTAACTTGTACACGTTTTTTCCTTTCCTTTATTGCATTAGTTGGTGTTTCCAAGACTATGTTGAAGGGCAGTGATGACATTAGTAGGAAAGCTTTGAGTTTATTACCATTATACATTATGTAAGATATAGGTTTATTGTGCATATTTTTTTTTTATCAACTTAAGGGAATTCTCCCCTATCCCCAGTGGCTGAGAGTTTTTAGCATGATTGGATGTTGGATGTTGTCAAATGCTTCTCTGCATCTATTGATATGCTCATGTGATTTTTCTTCTTTAGCCGGTTGATGTGATTAATTACATTAATTGACTCAGTAATATTGAACCAAGCTTTGTACTTATGATAAATCCCACTTGGTCAGAGTGTATAGTTATTATTTTTATACATTGTTGGATTTGATTTGCTAATATTTTATTAAATATTTTTTTATCTATGTCCATGAGAGATACTGGTTTGTAGTTTTCCTGAAATGTCTTTGTTCAGTTTTGGTAATAGGGCAATACTGACCTAAAGAAAAGAGTTAGGGAGTATTACCTATTTCTATTTTCTGAAAGAGATTATAGAGAAATAGTTTATTTTCTTCCTTAAATATTTGGTAGAATTCACTAGTGAACCCATCTGGGCCTGGTGCTTTCTCTTTTGCAAGATGATTAATTATTCATTCCACTTCCTTAAAAGATACATGTTTATTTGGATTGTCTATTTCCTTATGTAGGAATGTAGCAAAAGGTAAATGATAAAATCCCATCTACACCTACCCCCTAGTAGAATTGCCTTTTGTTTTCTCTGTCACATGACATATATTTTTTTAAAGATTTGAGAGAGAGAGGGAGAGATTGCACACATGAGACGGGACAGGCAAGAGGGAGAGGGAGAGACTGAATCTCAAGCAGACTCCCTGCTGAGCATGAAGCCCAACATGGGGCACCATCTCATGACCCCGAGGTCATGACCTGAGTCAAAATCAAGAGTCAGACACTTAACTAGGTCACCCAGCTGCTGCTATCACATGGTATTTCTATATAATGTTGAAGTAAGCTGCTGAACTTTAACCAAAGAAAAAACATCACAAATCGACTCCCAGCACTTTCTCAAGATTGATCCCAAGCTATGTACCTATAGTTATTCTATATAAAAATGTATTCAAAAAACCTGTAACATCAAAGGAAAAGGAAATACAGAGGATTCTCTTGGACTTTAATCTTTCAAGGTTTTACCAGTCTCTGGCATTGAGAAGGCACCCTTTGGTGGGTCAGAGCTTCTCATATTTAGAAAGTCCAAATGTGGATTTCTTTTTCATTCACTCCTCTGATTTGTAGCTGGTGGTCTGACCAACTATTGTGTTCTCCCACTGTTCTCCTTTTTGAGAACAGCCTCCAGGTTTCCTTTCCCTCATCCCCTTTTCCCTTCTTGTACTTGCAGCATGCTATTACTCATTCTGTTCCTTCTTCTCTCCATCACCACCAGAGGTGCTCACATCGGAGTTACGCATTTGCTTTCTCACTTCTTCATATTTAAGGGGATTGTATTCTTCCCATCTGTAGTGCAGTTTGCTACTTGTGTCCCAATATTTATTTTTGCTTTTCCCCCATAATGGTGGCTGTTTAAGCTGAGTGCAGACTGCAACATTTTCCATGCGCCTTTGAAGCGAGGTATTTCCTTCTCATTCATGCACCATGTGCCTCTCCGATTTACTGAAGTGTGTTTTCCCATAATGTCTTCATTCTTGACCTTCAGCTGAAAGCAGCCACCATTGGGACTGCTCCTTCTTTCCATGGAGTAGTCTTCAGAGACAATCATTTTCAATTATTTATATATTTTATTCTTCCAATGCTTAACTCTCTATCCAAATATTATGGTCACAGTGCTGTTTTGATTTACCAGCTACAGACATTATCCATTTATAGGCTGCAATGAAATATTTGGATTTTTAAAAAAAATTTCAACTTTCACTTCTCTTATTATTTAGGCATTTTTATTGTCAGTCTAACTTATTTCTAATCATCACCTCTGTAGTTTTTTTTAATAAAGATTTTATTTATTTATTTGACAGACAGAGATCATAAGTAGGCAGAGAGGCAGGCGGGGGTGGGGCGGAATAGGCTCCTCGCTGAGCAGAGAGCCGGATGCGGGGCTCGATCCCAGGACCCCAGGATCATGACTTGAGCCTGTGCCTTCAGCTCAGGTCATGAGCTACTGAGCTACCCAGCTACCCAGGTGCCCCACCTCTGTAGTTTTAAATAAAATACCTGAGATTGTCGTCTTCATACACTTGGGCTGCCATAACAAAATACCTTAGCTCTAGTCTTGTGTTGCAGTTTCTTACAAATAATTTATTTGTATCAGGATCCAAATAAAGTCATACCATGAAATGGATTTCTAAACCTCTTTGAATGTACAGTTTTCTCTTCCATCTCTTTATCTTTTTGTAAAACAAACCAGGTTGTTTATCCTGCAGCTCTATCCACAGTCTGGAATTTGCTAAAAGCATCTCCATGATACTTGTATTTCCTATAGACTAGTAAATACAGAAACTTGAAAAGATTCAGATTCTTTTTTGTTGTGTTGTGAAGGTCTGCTTGAGAGGTGGTGGTGTATATCTCTATCAGAAGGTATGGAAGGTCTGCTTTGTCTCCAGATAGCCACTGATGATCATTGCCTAGACTCATTAAGGGCAAAGCAGTAACATTTACATTCTGTTGTTCCCTCCGGTGTATAATAGGGTGAACCAGTGAGAATCGTGCTTCTTTGAGTAGGATATAAAACAAGAATATGGAGCTCATGTGATTGATTTTAATGCTTTAATTTTGAGCACATCTTTCAGCTGCTGCTTTGCTGTCTCTGTCCACTGAGCTTACTAAGCTTACTTAGCTTATCTTCCTTTACTGCCTTCACCCTTCAGCAAGAATGGAAATCAGTTCCATTTTTATCCTTGACCTTGAAACATCTGATGCTACTCCCATAAATTTGGGTCTGGTTGACTCTCTGCCTTACAACTCCGTGACACTGGGCAGCTCTCCCAATCCTGAGTTGCCTCCCAGCTAGTAGAATGGGGCTTGGAAGCCTCTGCACAGACTTTTGGAAGGCCTGAATGGGATAACTGCATATAGTGATGCTTGCCAAGTGCTCCACACAGTGCCCAGCTCAATAAGTGATCGATACTATTATGGTATGTTAGAAATGAAAAGCACTCAAGTGATTAAACCCATTAAAAGATATGAGAGCCTAGAAGAAAGAATGTGAAGAATCCCAATTGCTATATCCCTTGAGTGGGCCACTGGGAACGTTACCAGTGACTCAGAATGTGCTAGTTCTAAATTAAATACCACATCTTTCTGGCAGAGCTCGCCATATGTGGGGGGGGGGGGGTGCTGAGGCTGCAGAACCTCAGTGGGAGAAGCAGGCAGCTCGCTGAGAAGAGGTCTGGTGCTCGCCACAAGCAGCAGGGAAGTGGTGCTGGAATGGGAAAAGGGTGGTAAAAGCTGCCTCACCTGGCTTACTTCTGGGGTGGTGCTACCTCAGTTGCATTATTAAAAACTTCTTCCCTTAGAGAATCATTCCTGATTTAACTGAAAAGGTGACATTGATTTTGTGAATATTTGTACTGTGTTAGCCACTTTGCTCGGATTATTTTATTCAGTCCCCCAAACAACACTGTAAAGTACTAAACGTGGCAGAGCCCAGAGAGGAACCCAGAGAGTCTGACGTTAGAGACCAATCTTAGTATCTGTAAATGTTGATGAGATACTGAATAAAATGTACCTCCATCTCCCCAAGGTACTTTAGTTTTACGACTTCTCTCCAGATGGGGAGTACAGGAATATCAGCATTCGTCTGTAAGGCTGAATACTTTTCAAAGCAGGGGAGGTAGACGGGGAGTGCTTTCAGCTGTCCTGCACGCCCATGGCAGCTCCCATGTCCTTTCCCTTCCCACCTACCCTAGCCACCTTATTGACCTTCAAGGTCTGTTCTTTCAGAAATGGCTATTTGTGATGGTAAAATGATTGAGAAACGATGGTGTTTTGCAAACACTTGACTTCTTCATTTATGAAGTTCTTCAAAATTCATTTATGAGTTTTCCCATTTGACAAAAATAACAGGCTTTCCCCAGGGGACAAAAATCACAAAATTAAGATGTTAGCAAAAACAATTCAATGTAAGAAAAATTCAGAAAACCAGAGTGGCCTGGGGTGTGCAGTGTGGAAGGCGATGCCCATCCTTCACTAGTCTGTTTGAACACACGATAGTGATGCTGACAACTGAGTAAAAGGGTGTTTCAAGTCTGCTCAATCTGTGATGATTATGGTGGCTGGGCAGTGCTTAGTGTAGCTTAGGAAGAGTCCCAGGAAAATGATAGAGGTTGAAACTCTTGAGGGATCAAAAATATTGGGCCACTCCTGGCCTTTCAGGCCAGCCAGGGAACCTCAGGAGAGTGAAGTGGCATGGCTGAGGGACACCCTTGGGCTCCCTCCCAAGGTCTGCTGGAGTACAGCATGCCCCCCCCCCCAGCCCCCAGTGTCTCTCGACAAAGAGTATGAGATCAAGAGGGAGGAAAAAGCCATGCCTTTGGGGAAGCCAAAGAGTGGATGGATGAGTGATAAATGACTGAGCAGAGAAAGGCTGTGGAAGGAGGAGGAGCAAAGTGAGTCCAGAACCCCCAGCAAGGAGAACAAGAGCCACCTGGCCAGTTACCCAGGCCCTGCACAAGGTTGTGGGACTGAGAGCTCCAGGGCCTCTGGGTGGCAGTGAGAAGATTGAGTCTAGTTGGTTTAAACCCCCAGTCAGTTCTCCAGATGCTTGCTCCACCTACCCAAAGGCATCACAGCCCTGTTCCCAACCCTAGCAAAACTGAATTTTGAAAGCTTCTTTTCTGGAAAGAGTTCTCGTCTTTGGCCCAGAGGACACTTGATCTAATTGATGGTCAGACGACCATCTGTTGAAGGTGGCCACCCAGCTCACTGTCCGTACTTCCTCCGGCCACCTGAGGGCAGGAGGCTAGTCTTAGTAGGGACTGGCCCCAGCAGTTCCCCAACTGAGAGGGCGATGAGATCATACCACATGGGCCAGATTTTCCATCAGCTTCAATCTCTTTTCTTAACTTGGCAGTTTTTGAGTTGAGGGAGTTAAGATGGCACAGTATTAGGGGGACCCTGTGCTGGCCTCATCCCTCAAACATAGCTAGATAAATATCAAATCATTAGGAGCACCCAAGAAATCAATTTGAAGACAAGAGAACAAACTGCACAATTAGAGGGAGAAAAGAGGCCACATTGTGGAAGGAGAAGATCTAGAGACTCATGATTTGGGGAAGAAAAGGATCATGGGTGCTGCAGCAGAAAGGGAGCCTTGGATCATGGAGACAAAAAAGAGAGAGAGAAAAAAAAGGAGAGAGAGAGAAAAAAAAAACACAGCACCACAGGGAATTGCACAAGGAAAGTACTTTTCCAGAACCACCAACTGGGAAAACAAGAGGGGCTGATTATCACGAGGTTTTACAACCAGTGGAGCTCAAAGACTGGAGTTTTAGAAGTCCCTGCCATGGCCAGTGTGGAGCCTGGCATGTGCAGCCGTCCGTGTTCCTGTGGAGGAGGGCAGAGGCCTGGGAGCAGACAGCACAGTCTGTGGATCCCCAAGGTCACACTGGAAGAGATAGTTCCCCTTCTTGGAGTGCATTTGGGAGGTGTGGCACTGTTTCTCAAGGGACAACAGAACCAGTGGGTGTCATTGCATTCATTAGCACAGGGGCAGAGACCCCTGCTGAGGGCAGCTAACCTGGAAGCCTGTGTTTTGCTGTGCTTTACTCTAAACTCCAACCTCCTGTGTTGGTAGGACTATCCTTCTGGGACAAACCGGCACCAGCCCCAGCACAGTGAGACCCTCCCCCAGGGGATCAGCATGGGTCTATGCTGCCCTGGGTCCCTAAAATCTGGAGTTTAGAAACTCAGCCTGTGTGCCTGAGATAAAACACAAGTGCAGATAAAGACTAGAAAGAAAGAAATAATCTACAGAAACAATGACTTTACAGGTAATACAATGGCACTAAATTCAAATATGTCAATAATCACTCTGAACGGGCTAAATGCTCTAATCAAAAGATACAGGGTGTCAGAATGGATTAAAAAAAGAAAAGAGAGAGACCCTTCTATCTGCTGCAGCAACAATGCCTAGAACTTTGAGAAGTTCCTGGTGGGCCCAGATGGTGCCGGTGAGCAGGTACAGCTGCTGCTTTCCAACCATCTATATTGATGTCATAGCCATCTATACTGATATCATAGACCTGCTGTCCCAGGGGCCCATCTCTTCTAGGCAACCCTATTCCTGCTGCTTGGCTGTCATAGCACTGCCCTCTGGGGATTTCATCCATGATGGGTGTTTTCCCGAAATCTGCATGGAGGAACACCTGATTTCCCAGAAAATCCCTTGAGATGGCAGCTTCTTGTCCATCCCAGCAAATCCCCTCCCCAAACCAAGTCTCCTCACTAAAAAAATGTCAGTTGTCAGCCTAAAAAACAAAAACAACAGCAACAACAAAAAAAAGGCGGGGGGAGGAAAAGAAAACCAACAAGAAAACAGGGCTTTGAATGACCCACTGACCCAGATGGACTTAACAGATACATTCAGAGCATTTCATCCTAAAGCGGCAGAACATACATTCTTTTTCAGCACACATGGGACAATCTCTAGAAAAGATCACACACTGGGTCACAAGTCAGCCCTCAACAAGTACGAAAAGACTGAGATCAAACCATGCGTATTTTTGAATCACAGTGCTATGAAACTTGAAGTCAATGAAAAGAAAAAATTTGGAAAGACCACAAATACATGGAGGTTAAAGAACGTCCTACTAAAGAATGATCGGGTTAACCAGGAAATAAAGAAGAAATAAAAAAAAAATACATGAATGCAAATGAAAACATAAACACAAATGTCTAAAACCTTTGGGAGGTAGCAAAAGCAGTCCTAAGAGGGAAGTATATAGCAGTACAGGCTTACCTCAAAAAGCAAGAGAAGTTTCAAATACACAGTCTAACCTTACACCTAAAGGAACTAGAAGAGGAACAGCAGATGAAGCCTAAAGCCAGCAGAAGAAGGGAAATAATAAAGATTAGAGCAGAAATAAACATAGAAATAAAAAAGAGAACAGATCAATGAAACTGGGAGCTGGTACTTTGAAAGAATTAATACAATTGACAAACCCTGAGCCAGCCTTAACAAAAAGAAAAGAGAAAGGACCCAAATTCTTAAAATCAGAAATGAAAGAGGAGAGATCACACCCAACACCACAGAAATACAAACAGTTGTAAGAGAATATTATGAAAAATTATATGCCAAGCGACTGGGCAATCTGGAAGAAATGGATAAATTCCTAGTACATATAAACTATCAAAACTGAAACAGAAAGAAATAGAAAATTTTAACAAACATAACCAACAAAGAAATTGAATCAGCAATCAAAATCTCCCAACAAGGGACGCCTGGGTGGCTCAGTTGGTTAAGCGGCTGCCTTCGGCTCAGGTCATGATCCCAGCGTCCTGGGATCGAGTCCCACATCGGGCTCCTTGCTCGGCGGGGAGCCTGCTTCTCCCTCTGCCTCTGCCTACCACTCTGTCTGCCTGTGCTCCTGCTCGCTCTCTCTCTAACAAATAAATAAATAAAATCTTTAGAAAATCTCCCAACAAAACCTTGGGAAGTTTTTTGCAGCATATAGTCAGTGAACCCTAAAATATGAAAGGTGAAAACTGAAGCCAACAAATGGAAAAAAGCAACTCAGATAAACTAAAAAAGCAAACTGAACATGGCTGAAGAAAAACTCCCAGCCCAGTGACTGTTCTCACCTGTGCTCATGAGCTTGTACTTGCAGGTCCACTGAATCTGGACCCCAGTAGCCAGGGGGAGGAGCAGCAGTGCGTTTTTTTGGAAAATGGGGTCACTAGATCAGCAGCATTGCTGTCAATCTGGGACTTACCAGAAAAAAATTTCTCCAGCCCAACCCCAGACCTAGGGAATTCGACACTAGCCCAGTGATCTGTGTTTTAACCAATCCTTCAAGTGTTTTCTGAGTGTGTCGAAATTTGGGAACCACTCCTTCCACTCACCTAGGCAATACTCACTTGCTCTTCTCTCTTCAAATCCCAACACTGATGTCTCCTTCATCTTCACTCAGAAGTGAAGTTTCCTACTTCAACTGAGAAGACCAAAGAAATCAGAAGAGAACTCCCACAGCTCCCACCACCTCCCACCCACCCACCAGCATCTGTGCCATCTGCTGACCACAGCACAGTGGCCAGGCTCCTGTCCACAGCTTACCTGCACTCAGGCACTGGCTTCCACCTCCTCTCTTTCTGAAGGACATCACTCCAGCACTGCCCCTTGTACAATGTCACTTTTTCTTTTTTAACCGGCCCATTGGTTCACACCCATTAATTTTCAAGCATGTTATTATTTTTCTGAATTGAAAAAGTCTTTTCTTGATCTTATTTCTTTGACCAGCTATAGTCCCATTTCTTTGCTTTTACAACAAAACTTTATGTATTTAAACTTTGAGATAGAGAGAGAGAGAGAGAGTGCATAATTAGTGGGGAGGAGCAGATGGAAAGGGAGTAGCAGACTCCCCACTGAGCAGGGAGCCCAAGGCAGGACTCCGATTGATCCCAGGGCTCTGGGATCATGACCTGAGACGAAGGCAGACTCCTAACCGACTGAGCCCCCCCAGGTGCCCCTCTTCTCCTAACTTCTTAATACTGGTGTGGCCCAAGGCTCTTTGACCTCTTATTCTCTTCCCTGTTCTCTTTATCCTCACTTTCTGGGTGAGCTCATCCAAGCCTATGGCTTTCAATAACACTGATATGATTCCAAAGTGACAGGTGCATCCCAGATTTCGGTCTTAAAAACTCCAGACTTTTCGTGTTTGGCATCTCAAACTCAATATGCTCAAAATTGAGTCCTCATCTTCCTGCCTTCATATCTCAGCCTCTGGTTACTGGGGACAAACACTTTGGAGTGGTCTTCGTCTACTGTTTTCTACTCTGGACCAGATTATAGGGAATTCTATAGACCCTAGCTTCAAGATACATCTAGATTCTGACCACTTCTCACCAACTCTGCTGCTTCCAACTATAACAGGGTAAGCTACCACCATCATTTCTTTCTTGGACTAGCTTTCTGATTTCCCTGCTAATCCCCTGCATTCTCCCACATGATCCCTTTAAAACATAGAACAGATAATATCCTTCCTTTGCTTAAGACTTTCCAGTGGCTCTCTACATCCCCGAGAGTGAGAGACAAGTTCCTGAGAACGGCCTTCCAGGCCTAGTCTTCCTCTGTCCTCTATCACTCTCCTCCTCATTCACTCTGCTCCAACCAGGGTTTCTTTCTTTTCCATGAACGTAAGTGGCATGCTTCCACCCCACGGCCTTTTCACTGGTCTGCCTTCTGTCTGGGTGCTCTTCCGCATTCATCTGGCCAATCTCTCCACTTTCTTCATGTCTTGGCTCAGATGTCACAGTCTCTCGTCTCTCCACCACCATCAGTCCCTTTTATTCTGCTTTATCTTTTCTCCATATTATTTCTCCATATTTTCTCCATATTATTAGAATAGTGTGACTGGTCTTGAATGAGCTCGTATTGACTACTTGTTGAGTAAGTTAACATCCTCCGGGAGATAAGATACTGCAGCCAAGAAAAGAGAAGACAATAGACATAAAAGGTCCCTAAGAGGGGCGCCTGGGTGGCTCAGTGGGTTAAGCCGCTGCCTTCGGCTCAGGTCATGATCACAGGGTCCTGGGATCGAGTCCCGCATCGGGCTCTCTGCTCAGCAGGGAGCCTGCTTCCTCCTCTCTCTCTCTGCCTGCCTCTCTGCCTACTTGTAATCTCTCTCTGTCAAATAAATAAAATCTTTAAAAAAAAAAAAAAAAAAAAAAAAAAAGGTCCCTAAGAACAATACAAACCCCTGGACATAAGGAAAGGAAACACTCAATAGAAGGAAGGACTGGATAATAGAGTTGAAATCTCTTGGAAAGTAAAGCAAAAAGACAAGGGGATGTGAAAAGGGAAAAAACAAGGTCCATCATGGGGATTTAACACCCAAATAACAGGTGTTCAAGAAAAAGACAAGGAAATCAAAGGGGAAAAAACATTAAGAAGTTAAGAAAAGTCCTGGAGTTGAAAGACACAAGTTTCCAGCGAAGCTGGAAGGACTTACCAAGAGTCCAGGACTGGCTCATTGTCATATAGAGAAGAAATCTGTAGCTTGCAAAATAATTACATGCAAAAATCACACATAAAGAAACGAGGATCACAATGGCTATGAATTTCTCAGAGGCTGCATTGGAAGCTAGAAGACAGTGCAGCAATGCCTTGAAATTTCACCAGTGATTTCCAGTCCAGAATTCTATAAACCATCTGTGACTTCTGTGCCAGAGAAGAACCAAGGCATCTTTCAGGCACGCACGGTCTCAGAACATTTAGTGCAGGTGCCAAGAGGGAGTGGGGTCCTCCTTCCCACTACTGGAGAGACTCGGCTCCTTGAAGCCAGAAAAGCAGGACCTGTTCTTTATCCCCCTTTTAGTTCCCAACAGCTGATAGAGCATTTGATAACTTCAAGAAATGGTTTGAAAAGCCAGTCTCCCCCAGGTTTTAATTTGTACTTTCTGTAGGGGGCACCTAGGGGAAGGGGCATTGGGTGCAAGTCAGAGTATGACCATTGGGTGCAAAATGGTGTGGGTCTGTTGGAAACCTACCTGTCCTCCATTCTAGTGCTAATCCTGGGCAAGGTTGTCAGCTTTCTCACTTGTAAAACAGGTGTAACAGTGCCTGCCTCCAGCAGCCTTGTCACCATTTGTCACCATTAAGGACAGTGAGTGCAGTGAGATGCTCTTACCATCATTGTCCAGCTTTCACGGAGCCTTGAGATAAAAAAACAGAATGCATGTGTAGACACTGTCCGTTACTGTTCAACTGAATTATTCAGTAAATTGTGATGTGGGCCATTGCCACATGTGTAAGTTGAAGAGTGAAATCTTCAGAACGGTGACCAATACTCCTAGCCAACCCCACTGTCACATGCAGACAGAGGTTGGAACAAACGAAGAGCCCACAAGTTGTCATCGTAAAACTGTCTTTACTAACAAAACCAAAGAACCCCACACACGTTTTGTGGCCATCACCTTTTTTTCTTTCAAATTTTAAAATGGTATTGTGCATACACATAGTTTTTAAATTTAGACACATCTTGGAGATCACAAACAAATCAAGAGATCACTGGGAAATGTTCTGAGATCTGAATTCAAACACGTAGAACCGCTGAACTGACTTCCAGAAGTCCTCTGTTCCTCAAAGTGGGTGCGCTTCTGCCTCTGCCTTCAGGGACTGATCCGGCATCTGTCCCTTCGGCAGCAGCTACATGACAGATGCCAGGAAGGGGAACGATGCAGTCCGAGAACCGCACAGCTGTTACCACCCGGTGGGTAAGCAGGAAGGTGTCAAACCAGCTGATTAAAGAAGGAAAACCCATAAATAAAAGCTCCATTTATTCCATAAATATTTTGTCTTTCCCTCAGTACATCAGTTGGAAAGAAGCCTAACACTGACTTCTCATACGTGGGGAGATGCCCGGGGAAGTGAGTCCCCCTTGCTGTTTCCGGTCTGGAGACACGTGCCCCGAATCAGGGCTTCCACGTGTTCCCCCTCGCTGAGGCAGGACGGGCTGCAGGTGTCTGGGGGCATCCCAATTGCAGTCCCACTGGCTTCCCCTGAAGAATTAAGTTTGGGCAAAAGCTTTTAGCCGAAGCCTCGAGGCAGGCAAGACCTCCTGAGCTCCCATGTGTGGTTTGGAGGAGGTGGGTGGGGAGGGAGCGAGCAGGGCTGCTGGGCTCCGCTGTGTCATCAGGGGAGCTCTCCTGCCAAACCGTCTCCCTCAACGGGTTCAGGACTGCAGAGTCTGACTAGGAATGGGGTGCTTGGCCACCGGAGAAGCACTGGGCGGGCCGGGGAAGTTGGTTACACTATAACCATGAGAATTTATACCCCGGGAAGCCATCAACCTCGCTTGAGAGAGGATGGTCACGACTTAGGAACAATGTCTGCAATGAAGGGATCCATGAGGCTTCATTTAGAAAATGAAGGTCACAAGCTAGGAGGCCACAGCCCCGCAAATAAAGGGTCAGCAACATCCTACTAACTGGATATGCCTGAAGATTTGTCTTCCACGTTGATATTCTTGCTCCTTTATGAAAGGAGAGGGAACCAGGGCTGATGAGTGATTAGACAGACCCTTACAGGCAAGGAGCAGACCAGCGAAGAAGCCTGTCTAGGCTTTTATGACCCGTGCCCTAGCTCCCAAGAGGACAAGTACATGGAAAGTCCTAGGCCACTGGTATGGTGATGACAAAACTCTTCTAAAAACTGAAATCCAAAAGAATTATTGAGAATATGCTAATCAAAATTAATGCCCCCTTTTTTTTTAGATAAAACAGGTCAGACAGATAATACCATAATTTTCTTGGTTAGATTATGTTTCCCATATGTATAAATGCAGACTAGTCCTTTTTCACTTAATATATTTCATCAAATGTGAGATTTCAATCACCCAAAAGTAGGCCAAAAAATGACTGTATTCCTCCCAAATTTATACTGCAGTAACTTATCAAATTTTGAAGTAAGCTTAATTGCAAGGACAAGGGAACAGATGAGTATCTGCTTATCACCACCTGGAACTGTATCCACTGAACTTATAATAGGTTACGATGTTGATAAAATTGAGGTGTCGTCTGTTTTAATAATGTAAACCAAATCTACAACTGCCAGTGCTTAGTCACTCCTACTTGATTTACATTATGCTCATGAAAAGGCTTCCCTTGACTGTTTTGTGGGATCACGACGTCCACTGGCCAGGGCACAGGCCGTTTTGGATGGGGTTGAAAGGAGCCTCTGGAACGCCACACAGGTGCCCGGAGCTTCTACTGAGAACAGGGAGCCCCAGTAGAGCTGCCATGCATGCCCTCTGGCTTCTTAAAAACACTAAGGGTGAACACAGAACACAAAGGGGGAGCATTCAGCTAGCTTGTGCAAAGGTGCAACCCCCACCCCTCCATCTGTCCTGTTAATTTCAGTCTTCGGACCAGTCTCCCCTCATGCTTGTCTGAAAGGTACTCACAGAAAGTGCTGACAAAGTATCACTAGGATATCACCTCAGAGAAACTTCCTGATCTGTAAGAGGGACACCACCTGACCATTCCTGCTTGTCAACACAGAGGACACCTCCCTTGAAATACTATGTACAGAGAAGTGGCTGCCACCGTCCTCTCGTGCGTGGTCGGCTCCGGGCTCGCGGAAAGAGCAGGGCTTCCTGTCTGGAGCAACTTAACCTACACACAACACACACCAAGAAACATGCAAGTGCTACAGAAGGCCGGATGTGAAGAATTCGTATTTTACACGGGGAGGGGAACACTGTTACAAAACGCTGATGGGATGGTTTCTGTCATTCATGCTCTAACTTGAGGGTCTCTGCAACAAAGGGGGCCTGTGAAGGTGTTTGCTTCTCTCTCTCTCTCCTTTTCTTGCCTTCTTCAGGATTCATAGTTGGTTCCGTGGCAGGCACTAAGCAATCTGGCTTTTGGTCCAAACAGGTGTCTTAGTAGTCTCTCTACATCTTTGTGTTCCTCTGCGAAGGGGCAAGTTCAAATGCCGGAAACCGGGAGGTCTCTGGTGCCAGGATGTCGGAGAGGAAGTGAATCGCGCCGGCCATGCCTGCAAAGTACAATGTGGGTCCCTTTATTAGAGGCCATTAGGGAGTGTCTGAAACCAAGTGAACTTTAATCATTTCCTTTACCAGGTGCTATCGGGATGATGGAAAAGGTGCCGAGGACTTTATCAATGACTTAATAAAAAAAAAATACAAAACAAACAAACAAAGAAATCCTTACATTAGCACCCAGCAGATAACACCAGTTTTCTTCTTCTTCTTCTTCTTCTTCTTTTTTTAATTTGGGTTCTGGGCTTTAATCTCATATCTTGAAACTTTAAGATGATCTCACGGAATGGCTTCCTACAAAGCTACAATGCTGCTGTTGTGCTATTTCAACTATAAAACTTCCTCTCTCAGAGCTTTATTCTTCCAAACAAAAGGTTGCATTTTTTTTTTTAAATCTCCTTTAAGTTTTAGGAATGACACTTTAATTTTTAAAACTTTAAATTTTAACATTAGCTTCAGGTGTACCACTGAGGGAGTCAATACTTCTATACATGATTCTGCGCTCATCCTGGGTCCTCTTC
This sequence comes from Mustela nigripes, assembly GCF_022355385.1. Lineage (NCBI taxonomy): Eukaryota > Metazoa > Chordata > Mammalia > Carnivora > Mustelidae > Mustela > Mustela nigripes. The sequence continues at coordinate 101,251,863 of NC_081560.1, read as the reverse complement.
ATCCCCTTCCCCTGTCCACCCCCCCCCCCCCCGCCCACCTCCCCTCTGGTAACCTTCAGTTTCTTCTCTGTAGTTAAGAGTGTTTCTTGGTTTGTCTTTTTTTCCCTTTGTTTTGTGTCTTAAATTCCACATATGAGTAAATCATACGGTATCTTTCTCTGATGGATTTGGTTTGCTTTGGGAAGTGGGACATTTGACCTTCTCCATCTATGGCATTATGGCAAGATTTCATTTTTTAAAAAAATTTTATTTATTTGACACACACACACAGAGGTCACAAGTAGGCAGAGAGGCAGGAAGAGAAAGAGGGAGAAGTAGGCTTCCTGCTGAGCAGGGAGCCGGACATGGGACTTGATCCCAGGACCCTGAGACCATGTCTTGACCTGAAGGCAGAGGTTTAACCCACTGAGCCACCCAGGTGCCCCAATTTCCTTTTTTTTTTTGTGGTTAAAAATATTCCATTATTCTCTCTCTCTCTCTCTCTCTCTCTCTCTCTCAAACACACACACACACACACACACACACACACAAATGCCACTTTAAAATGAACTTTGTTTTCGGGTGCTTGGGTGGCTCAGTGGGTTAATCATCTGACTTCAGCTCAGGTCATAATCTCAGGGTCCTGGGATGGAGCCCCATGTCAAGCTCTGTGCTCAGGGGAGAGTCTTCTTATCTCTGCCCCTCCTCCTCCTGCTCTTTCAAATAAATAAAATCTTTAAAAATATATATATATAACGAACTTTGTTTTCATCAAAATCACTGCAAATCATTGTGGTCTGCACCAAGATTGAGTTTTAAATTGATCTACAGGAAGGTGGGCAAGGTAGCCTGCTAGCTGGCTGGCCCCAGCCTCTAGGCCCCTTTTTAACTATTAAACAGGGGCACCTGGGTGGCTTAGTGGGTTAAAGCCTCTGCCTTCAGCTCAGGTCATGATCCCAAAGTCCTGGGATTGAGCCCCGCATGAGGCTCTCTGCTTATCGGGGAGCCTGCTTCCTCCTCTCTCTCTGCCTAATTGTGATCTCTGTCTGTCAAATAAATAAATAAAATCTTTTAAAAAAATAAACTATTAAGCAAACTGAACTTAAGTTTTAAAACTACCCCTGCCCAAATCTCTACTCCAAGGTTTTACTGGAGAATTCTACCAAACATTTAACACCAATTAATATATTTTATCTGTCCCAGAAAACAGAAGAGCAAAGGATAGTTCTCAATACCATTTATTAGGTTGGTATTACTTTGATACCAAAGCAGACAAAGACAGTAAACAAGGGAAAACTCTAGGCCAAATTCCTCATGAATATAAATGCAAAAGTCCTCAGCAAAATATTAGCAAATGCAACTCTTCAATCAGAACATTTCCTCCCTTATTGGATCTTTGTTTATAGCTTTCCTTTTGATGTAAAATTCATAGCAACAAAACACACAAGTCCTCAGTGGACTCCTCTGAGTTCCAACAAATGCATACACCCGTGTAAACCAAACTCCTATCAAGAGATAGGGCACCCTTCCATCACCTGCCCTGGAAGTTCCAGTCTGTCCCTCTCTTGCCCTAGAGGCCGCCATCGCCTGCACGGATTAGCTTGGCCTGTTTCAGAATGTCCTTTGAAAGGAATCCCAAAGCATACAGCCTATTCTGTGTGGCTTCTTTCCTCGATGATTTTGCAATTCATTCATATTTTGTGTGTGTCATTCGCTGTTTTCCTACATTTTCGTTGTTCTCAGACTAAACCTGTAAGGTTTTGTTTGAAGAAAGGGTTCCAGTAGCCCAAGAAATCTGAAACTCACTGACTTATTAGAACCCAATAGGAAAAGATGATGACCGATGACTCCCTAGAGTGGTCCATGCTGGAATGACCTTTGTTTTCTTGTTTGGTGTGGTGGGGTAGCAGACTCACCGAGTCACAGCACCTGGGCCGGGGAAAGCTCCAGAAGGGGTTACAGGTGTCAGTGACTCTTTCGGCCTAGTCACCTCCACGAAGACACTAGAACTACTCTCCACACACCCCACAAGGATCTACTTTGACCCGACTGCTGGCACTTGTGAGGCACCAGGAGCAGATGAGTCTAACTTCCCAGCCTTTGGGAAGTGGTACATTTGACCTAGTCGGGCTTTGGAGCTGCTGTTAATAAACTTGAATGAACTCCACTGAGAGTTTGGGTATTAACTCTGTTAAAGCTGATGCAAAAATGCTGCATTTTTATGATACAAAAGACTGAAAATTTTTTCTGAGAATTATTTTTTTCATTATGATGGCTTTGAATATTAAAAGGATATTATTCTGCATAAGACAATAGCAAGTGCTCTGTTTTCTGCTTTTTTTTTTTTTTTCTAATATATGATTAAGCAGAAACAGAATAGGGCCAACCACCACAGACAGTTCAGACACCAGAAGGGAAACAGAGGGGCACTAGCTTTACATACATCAACGTGACACACACCAGCTTCACAGAGCAGGTGAAACAGAAACACAAACTACTGAAACTTACCAGATATGAAACTGATAACTTGATACTATTTTTTTTTTTTTTTTAAAGATTTTTTTTATTTATTTATTTGACAGAGAGAAATCACAAGTAGACGGAGAGGCAGGCAGAGAGAGAGACAGGGAAGCAGGCTCCCTGCCGAGCAGAGAGCCCGATGCGGGACTCGATCCCAGGACCCTGAGATCATGACCTGAGCCGAAGGCAGCGGCTTAACCCACTGAGCCACCCAGGCGCCCCAACTTGATACTATTGACACTGTTGATAAATTGATAAACTATTAAACAAACTGAACTTATAGTTTTAAAACTATCCCCTGCCCAAATCTCTACTCCAAGGTTTCACTGGAGAATTCTACCAAACACTTAACACCAATTAATATATTATCTGTCCCAGAAAACAGAAGAGCAAAGGATACTGTTTATTGGGTCGATATTACTTCGATACCAAAAGCAGACAAAGATAGTAAAACAAGGGAAAACTCTAGGCCAAATTCCTTATGAATACAGATGCAAAAGTCCTCAGCAAAATATTAGCAAATACACTTCAGCAATATGTTAAGACCAAGTGAGGTTTACCCCAGAGATGCAAGGCTGGTTTAAAATTCGAAAATCAACCAATGTAATCCACAATATATTAATAAATTTAAAAGAAAAAAAAACATTATGTTAACTGATGCAGAAAAAAGCATTTGACAAAATGCAACACCATCTATTGTTTGGTTTTTAAAAAAATATTCAATCATTTATTCCTTCTGAAGTTTACTTCAGAGTTAGTATAAAATGTAGCCCTAAAGTAATTAAAATTCATCAACAATTTATCCTAATACCATTTAGCCTTTGACCTTTGATTTCTGTGGCTGGCATTACAAATTATCTAATTCTCTCTTTCTCTCCCTCACACACACACACACACACACACACACACACACATACACACATAGAATACAAATACAAAAAATGTATGAGTCCTCTCTGTAGGGTTTCTATTTTGTTTTCCTGAATTATATTCTACACATGGTGCTTTGCAACAGACTTACTGTGTTTGTTCATTTCCTGTCTTTGCTTGTTTTTCAGAACTTTCTTCTCTATGCTATCATTTTTCCAACTACAAATACTTTCAAATTACTAAGATCAATTATTTATACTTTTTTATATACCTGAAATAATTAAACACATTTAAGTAACCAGTTTCCTGTGAATAGATCGGTTTTATATATACACTGTTACAGACAATATGTAGAGGAGTAAACTTATTTCTTCTATTACTGAGCAGCAAACATTCCATCTTGTGTGCACATATTTTCCACCACTGAGAAATATCTGAAGGACACTCACGGGTACATGAATTAGGTAAGGCAGAGAGAATCCATACAACTTTCAGCAATAAACTACATTGTTCACAGTTATTTCATGGCTGTGGAGTTATTACTCGAGTTAGGAGCCAATGTAATAGAGCCAGTGCAGAGAGAGGCAGAAGCACCAAACTCACTCACCCACGTATTTAAACCTGGCGTTTCCTGCTCGCTCTTACCTTCGAAGAGAGAATAGGGCCGGTCGGGAATGCGACACCCGTGTGCTCCATAGTCTAGACACCACTCGGCAAACTACGAGGAAACATATTTAAGAGCAGAGATTTCACTCAGTGAAAAGGCATGAAAGACACCGCATGAATTCACCAAGAACTCAAGGAAGAAGATTCTCGGGCAACAGAGAGCAGTCAACATGGCCCAGCTTGGCCAGGGGTACGGTGGGGGGGGGCGGGGCGGGGCAGGAGAAACAGGGGAGACCACAGAGTTGCAAGAAATGGGCTAAGAGAAGGGGAGAAGCTGTATTTTTTGATTCTGCGCAGGCTCCGGAGTATTCAAAAGCTGTCTGAGTAAAGGTTCCTTACTTTGCAAGCTCGATAAAGGTACTTTTTATCCTGTGTGACATGGTACAGGGACAGGAACGAGTAGCCATTGCCGGCGGTCCCATGGCAGATCCCATAGCCCTTCCGAAGCAAACCTCGCTGCCAGATGACGTCACTGCACTCCATGGCGTCCTTCAAGTACTTCTCCTCCTTAAAGACCTGGGCCATGAAAAGGCAAAGCGGTGTTGAAAAGATGTTTCTAGTTTCCCGTTCTGCTTAGTCGATGACACGTTAGGAAACGTGACACGGCTCTGGGGGTAGAGCAAACGCCACCAGCAACGCCGTGTACCGAGCCTCACCATCTTAATCCACCCAAAGTCTCCTCCCCTTGTCCTCCTGGTTCATGGTTTTGCAGAAGTAAAATGAGTGGTTTGGACGGAAAGAGACAAATGAGCTCAGCGAGGACAAAAGCCCGGTGAGAGGAAGCTGTTTGTGCCTCCTCCAATTCCCTTTTACATTTTCTTCTCTTTCTCCCCACATTTCATTTATTTTGTTTCTCTAGTCCTGCCCTCAGAACCTGTCCGCATCTCCCCCTGCTTAGCTCAGTCCATGTGCGCGTAAATGAATTAGAGGCAAAAGCGTCATCAGAGACGCTCTCCTTGGGGGGAGCAAACAGGATTCATCTACCTGCGACTGATTAGCAGCGACCTCAAAAAAAAACAAGATGAACAACGGGTATCCCTGTCTGCGAGGGTCAAAGGGGAAGGAGAGAGACATTTGCATTTCACTTACTTTCTTCATGTGGTATCTATTTACCAGGGTCAGAAGTGAGACTCTGACTCCTGAGAGCAGCTGAGTGTGAGCTCTGGGGTCACACTGCCCTGTGTCAGAATCTCAGCTCTGTCACCTTTTTAACTGTGTGGCCCGGCCCTGGACAAGTCGCTCAACCTCTTATGTCTCAGTTTTCCCAGCTATGCAAGGATACAAGGTCTTCATCTCAGTGGCTTGTTATGAGTATTAATGACACCAAATCAATCAAATGGGGGAAAAGAAAAGTCTTTTCAATAAACAATGTAGGGACATTCAGACATCCTGATGCTTAAAAAAAAAAAAAAAAGACTCTCTTCTTCTGTCACATATACAAACCTAATATGTGAAACATACATGTAATATATAAAACTCAAGATAGCTCATAGTTCCAAATCTTAATCCGTGCAGGCAGGGAAGAATGCTATCTGTATAATCTGTGGCTAAGTAAAATCGGTGACCATTAAAAAAGCGAAAACTGGGGCGCCTGGGTGGCTCAAGTGGGTTAAAGCCTCTGCCTTCGGCTCAGGTCATGATCCCAGAGTCCTGGGATCGAACCCCGCATTGGGGGGGGGGGGTCTCTGCTCAGCAGGGAGCCTGCTTCCCTTTCTCCCTCTCTGCCTGCCTCTCTGCCTACCTGTGATCTCTGTCAAATAAATAAATAAAATATTAAAAAAAAAAAAAAGGGCGAAAACTCACTGAAGTGGGGTCAGGAGGTTAGAAGGAAAACCTGCTCAATTCCAGGAAGACTTGTCAGTTACAGATCCCAGCAGAAAAGGAAACAGGAAAGAGGAAAGAATCATCAATTTTAGGCCCCATCAGGAGATCACGGTGTCTCCTACAAGGAATCGGCTAGCCCTGCAACTCAGCCAATGAGAAACCGCCATGACCCTGAACTCCTGCTTTTGTCCAGTGGACTTACATTCAAAACAATCTCTCCCCCCCTTCCTCCTCCTTCTCCATAAAATAATGTTCATCTCCTTTGTTTGTTGGACTTGCCTATGGTTCTGTTATAGCTTGCATGTCCCAAAATGTAGAAGGGGGTGGGATTATCCACTATTCTTGAATAGGCTCATTTTGCTGGTAAAATAACTGACTTTTATTTTTTAGGTTAACAATTTCTTAGACAAGATACAGAAAGAAATTATCATAAAAAACTTGAAAACACATAAGACTTTATCAAAATTAAAAACTCTATTCATCAAAAGATACCACAAACATTATGATCAGGAAACTACAAAATTATTTCTAAAACATCTATCTGACAAGGACTTGTAACCAGAACATATGAAGAATCCTTACAACTCAATAACAAGATAAAAGAAAGAATAAAACAACGTGGATAAAAGGAATGAACAGACATTCAACAAAGGAAGATATATAAATGAGCCAGGAACACAGGCAAAATTGCTATCTATTAAAAACTACAGTGGGGGCACCTGGGTGGCTCAGTGGGTTAAGCGTCTGCCTTCAGCTCAGGTCATGATCTCAGGGTCCTGGGATCAAGCCCTGCATCTGGTTCCCAGCTTAGTGGGGAGCCTGCTTCCCCCTCTCCGACTCTCCTGCTTGTGTTCCTTCTCTCTCTGTCTCTCTCTCTGTCAAATAAATAAATAAAATCTTTAAAAAAAAACCCAAAAACTACAATGAAATATCCGCCAGAATGTAAATAAAAAGCCTTTCAATACCAAGTGTTGCCAAATATGTGAACTCTCTTACGTTGTCGATGGAACGTAAAAGGAACAACACCCTTTGTGAAAAGGTCTAGCAGTTTCTTACAGTTACTCTGATCCAGCGATTCAACTCCTAGTATTGGCCCCAAAGGAATGAAAACGCGCATCTACAAAAAGGCCCGTACAAGTGATGTTCATAGCAGCTTATGCGTAAAAGAGTAAAAAACTAGAAACAACTGGAAAACAAACGGATGAAGTGTGGTAGATTGATGTAAGTGATGCTTAAACTTAGGAAGGTCTCCCAATCTTGAGGAAGAAGGAAAGAAAGTGCAATTTGAAGGGATCTCCAGCTGATTCTGACGGGCATCCCAAGATAGTCCATGTTTCAAAATAATCAACTTGCAAATGAGCTTCTGGAACACTGTTTACATGAAAGCATGTTTGATGTAAGCTCAACAGCCGGCCATCAGAGAGCACTTCTAATACGGCTCTGATGTGGGGTTTCCAGCAGAGGGACGTAGGTAGGAGTGGGGAAGGCAGGATGGTTTCATACTTCACAGAATCAAGAGTATATTATCTCACTGTGGTATGACTTACATGGTTTTCCTGGGCAGCATATTCGTAAATACCTTTCCAAGTACAATTTTCATTGTTAGCATTTGTTGATAGTGGCTGAATCCACACAAATGCTAACACCGGAGGGCCCATCTGTGTAGTTCGAAGGTAGAATTTGTTACCAACACCTGTAATCTATTGTCAGATAATCAAGAACTGCTCAGCAAAGCAGCTTCTAGCTATAGGGTCCAGAAATGTAAGCTGCTAGAAAATCATCTGCAATTCCTATAATTCCTAATATAGCATAGAATATTATTAAAACCCTGACATTTTTCAAGGATCATCTAGAATACTCCATAATTTCAAATTAACAATATGTGTTCATACAAAGTAGAGGACACCCAACTATGCACATGATCAGCATTTCTGGGAAGGGAAAACAAATTAAGTGAAACTAGATTCAGTTTATAGTTTTATCTGTGAAGGATATTAATATTTTTTTCAAATACTTGAAAACCTTGTGATTCGGTAAGCATTCTTGAAGAACTTATGGGTTCACATGCCAGCAAGAGAAAATAGTGAAAACTTATATAAAATGTAAGCACTTCCTAATTCTGAGACTGCTTTAGTGAATGCAGATGCTCTGAATCTGAGTTAACAATAACGCGAGAGAAAAGGGAGCCTCGAGCTGATTTTCTTCTCGCCTACCTCGGGTTTGAGAGTCTTGATGGAAATGGACAAAATCAAGTTTTAGTGACTGAGTATGGGATATTCATGTCTCTGCTCTACGCTTAAGAGAAGAGAGAACTTTCTGTTTCAGAGTAAGCAAGGCAGGGCCAGACATTCAAATGATACTCTGAGCCGAAGCCAGACAGGAAGCAGGGGCTCTGGGACATCTGTGGCATTGCTCCCCATCTGACCAGCAATGCTAGAAGCAGACGGCAGGGACAGGCAACAGCACCAGGAGAAATGGGCCTTCTCAGGATGATGGCCCCGCTGGATGTCGGGGCTCCTAATTACCTGCTTACCACTGACTCGGGTGGGGACAGGGGAGATCCCCAGAAGCAAAAGGTTCCACTTTCATCAAAGTCATACATCTGTTTTGAATATCAAAGAGTCCTTGTTTGTTCACAATACACTCATTAGGGTTGGACAATTCTAAAACGGCAGATCTATCTCTGTGTCACCGAAGTTGCAACAGTCTCTCTAAAGCTCTAAAAAAAGGGAGGCAACGATTTGAACAGAATTTTGTTTTAATTTAAAGACTGAGGTTGTGTTAAGATGAATCATTAAGTTCTTATTTCCAAAGAGTATATTTCACTGCACTTTCTAAAATCATAACTTTCTGAGTTATTTTCTTAAATGCTCATACCTGACTTTTATATTTGAATATTTTAGGTATTACTGTTGTAGGAGGACTAAAAAATTCAGAAAAATTAGCCAATATCATGAACAATTCCCACAATTTTTCTGAATTATTATGGTTAGCCACCAAGGGAAAATAAAATTGATTCGGGGACTAATTCTTTTGTTATTTCTAGGTAGAAATATGAATTTTGCTTCACTGATTCTATTAAAACTAAAGAGTTTAGGGGCACCTGGGTGGCTCAGTGGGTTAAGCCTCTGCCTTCAGCTCAGGTCATGGTCTCAGAGTCCTGGGATTGAGTCCCACATCGGGCTCTGCTCAGTGGGGAACCTGCTTCCTCCTCTCTCTCTCTCTGCCTGCCTCTCTGACTACTTGCGATCTGTCAAATAAATAAATAAAAATCTTTAAAAAAAAAAAGAGTTTATGCCAAAACCCTAATCAATTATTATGGTTACTATTATATACCTTGATATATGAACAATCTCCAACACCAAATATTACAAATAAAGATGCATTTAAAAGATAAAATTACAGAAGAAGTACTGCTTAAAATGCAATTACAAAATGGGCAGAGGACCTGACTAGACATTTTTGCAAAGAAGACATGCAGATGGCCAACAGACAATGAAAAGATATTCAATGTCACTTATCAACAGGGAAGTACAAATCAAAATCATAATGAGGTATCATCTCACACTGTCAGAATGGCTAAAATCAAAAAGACAAGAAATCACAAGTGTTAGAGAAGATAGGGAGAAAAAGAAACCCTGGTGCACTATTGATGGCAATGTAAATTGGTTCAGCCACTGTGGAAAACACTATGGAGGTCCCTCAAACATTTAAAACTAGAGATAACATATGATCCATTAATTCTACTACTGGGTATTTGACCAAAGAGAACAAAAACACTAATTCAAAAAGATTATGCACCTCTGTTTACTGCAGCATTATTTATAATAGCTAAGATATGGAAGCAACCTGGATGTGCACTGATAGACAAATGGATAAGAAGTGTGTGTGTGTGTGTGTGTGTCTATTACTCAGCCATAAAAAAGGAGATCATAGCCATTTGGTACAACATGGATGGACCAAGAGGGTATTATGTGAAGTGAAATAAGTCGAACTGAGAAAGGCAAATGCCATCAGATTTCACTCATGTGGAATCTAAAAAAGAAAAGTGAATAAACAAACAAAAAGCAGACTCACACCTGTAAATACAGAGAACAAACTTGTGGTTGTGGGGGGATTGACAAAATGGGGGAAGGGGAGTGGAAGCTAACAGGCTTCCAATGGTGGAATGCATACGTCATACGAATCAAAGGTGCAGCATAGGGAATAGAGTCAATGAGACTGTAGTAGCATCGCGTGGTGACAGACGGCAGCTACACTTGTGGTGACCAGAGCATAATGTAGAAATTGTGACATCACTATGTTGTACGAAGTACTACAAGTCTGTGTGTCAACTACATTCAAAGAAAAAAAAAATTAAGATTTTATTTATTTATTTTAAAGAGAGAGTCCGAGGGACAGTGGGGCAGAGGGAAAGGGGGAAGCAGACTCGCCGCTGAGGGAGCCTGATGTGGGACTCGATCCCAGGACTTTGGGATCATGACCTGAGCCAAAGGCTGATGCTTAACCGACTGAGCCACCCAGGTGCTCTCAAATTAGAAATTTAAAAAATAAAATAAAACGTGGTATAGTCTTCTAAAAAACTTGCTTGAAAACTTTTTTTTTCTTTAAATGTGTATTATTTTTCCAAAAAATGCTAAACTACTTAAATATTGCAGGATACAGTAAGCTGTTTGTAATTTCAACTTCTATGTAATAAAATACTATGAAAACATACTTAAAGACAACGAAAAAAAAAAGCAGCATTGTTTGCTTTCAACTTATAAGGTTAATTCTTAGTCTAGGAGAGAAATCAAATATATTCCTAATATTATACCCAAATATTATCTTGAGACTACCAGAATTAATCAGTAAAGGTACTGCCTATTTTTTTTGTAATACCCCATATGTGTAAAACTTTGAACATCACAATCCTCCCTTATGAATGATTTTATAACAATTTGAAGGTCAAATTTAAAGGGCCCCAAATAAGCATCGTCGTCCAGGAATGAAGCTTATTCAAGCAAGAAAATAAAATGATGTGAAGTACAACAAAAAAGCATTTGGTTATAATAGTGCCTACTGCCTTCTCGGATATTCACATGCAGAATGTAAATCCTTACTCTGCTGCCACCCAGGCTTTCTTTTACACAATATAATCCCTGTTAAAACACACACGCATTGGGGAGGGTATGTGCTATGGTGAGTGCTGTGAAGTCTGTAAACCTGGCGATTCACAGACCTGTACTCCTGGGGCTAATAATACATTATATGTTATTAAAGAAATTTAAAAATTAAAAACAAAACAAAAAAAAAACACACACACACATGCACTCACAGCTCCAACTGCCGGGGCAAGATAAAGTGAAATAGGGAGACTTAATTTTGTAAAAACATCGATTGTAAAGGGTTTTTTGTTTGCAATCAAATGGGCTGGCCAAAACCAGACTGAGAGCCTGGTAGAGGAAAGTGGATCTCCAAATATCCAATGCGTGTGACACGAACGGCGACACTGACCTTGTAGGCCTGCATGAGCATGTGGATGACCCCAGGGGCGCCGTGGCACCAGTGGACCAAGCGATCTGTTTCATTGCTCAGTGATGACGGGTAGTTTCCAGAGCGGAATCTTTTGTGGCGCACATAATCGATACTAGGTTTCACCATTTCTGTCAGGGTTTCTTGGTCCACTTTTGCTGCTGGCTTTAAACAGAGGAAAGCAAAACATTTATTTTTCCTTACTTTTTTTTAAAGGGTTTGTACTGTAGCTACTATAGCAAAGCCTCAAGGCCTCAATTACCTGGAATACCGAGAAGCATATAAAGCTCAAATTAATTCAATTATCTGGTTATTTAAGACTTGGGGGGGACCTTTCTTTAGTTCAATTTGTTTTGAGGTCGAAGCCGAAGTTTGAAGGCCGTCTGCTGGAGAATTCTCTCTTGCTCAGGGCAGGCCTTTGACTGACTGAATGAGGCCCACCCACATTATGGAAACGGCTTTACTAAAAGTGTAAGCATCTATGGGAGTGCTGACAATTATGACTCCATCTCCGGCCCCCCATCTTGTTCCTGTTCGCTCGGTGACCTCTGCTGTGGCTACGTGCTCTGGGCCCCTGGGAGACTGATACATGTACCTTAGAAATGGTGACCAGGGCAGGGACTGGGGGAGGCTTATTTTGGCCTCTCATGAATTTGTCCAAGGTAACACAGTCTTGCCCTTTCCTGATGCACAGACGGGGGCCCCAAGATCTCCGTAAGGGGCAGTTGTCAGTTAGGTGCCTACAAACCCTTTGAGGGTGTGCAATCCCTCTGACCTCACTACAGTGCCCTCTGCACATTCCCTCCGTCTACACAATCTATGGTCTAAGGTCTGGTCTTCGCAGAGAATAACTAGGCAGCTGCTGTAGATCGTCCTCTGCTGCCCTCCCCCGGTCAGAAAGTCACCCTGAATAAAACTCTGTAGTCTCTGCTTCATTTTCTGGTCTCCAAGTGTCTTCTCAGTCGGGGGATACTTTACTGTCCCTCCTCACCTTCTAATGCCATTTAAATGTAAATCTCACCCAAAATGTCCTCACAGAAATATCCAGAAAAATGTCTAACCACTTACCTGGTCACTGTGGCTCGGCCAAATTAGTAGAGACTAAGAGCCATCTTAGACAGCCAGCTAACATTTATAATGGGGGCTCTGAAACTCCTACATTAGGCAACCTTTCAACCGAGCAGTTCCTCCAATAACAAAATATAACAACAACAGCCCAACTTCAATCCCCGTGGGGGCAGGGAGGGCCGCCCAGAACCTGGTGGACACACAGACCTGCCCCTGTGTTCGGTTCTATGCTTCATTTCAACTGTCTCTACACTGGCCTTTCTGAAGCTGCAGGATCTGGTTCAGTTGCTCCAGACCCTTCCACCTCCAGCAGGAGTCAGGGGAGGAACAGTCAGTTCGCGGGCCATCTCGCTGATGGAGATTCAGTGGCTCCATGTGAAGATTTTCAAAGCCGCCCTCCTGCACCCACACCTCCCCTGTATGCACAGGCGTTCAGCTCTGCCTCCCCCAGCAACGGCACTTCTGGTCCCCGGGGCCCGGGTGCTGCCTCGCGGACGCGCTGGCTTCCAGGGCATCTTTCTCTGACCCCATGCATGATCCACCTCTGTCCCATCTGGTCCCCCGCTGCTCTTTCCTCTACTCTCAGTCTATGTACGTGTACTCTGGGGCCCCAGAGTGTCTCCTAGTCTCATCAAGGAAGTTGGGTTTCTGGGGTTTTTTGTTTTTTGTCTGTTTTGAGCTCTTTTTCAAGAGGAGAAATGTCTTTATTCTGCCATCCTGAAAGCGAGTTTAAGTCACATTTTCAGTTTTTGTGCGGCCTCTTCTGAGAGCCTCCCCAATGAAACCGCACAGCAGAACCTACAGCACCACGCAGTTCCCCGCTGCTCTGAGGAGCGGCGTTAAGTGCCTGGCTGAGCGGACAGGTGAGACCTGGCTCTGGCTTGGGAGCTGGTGTAGCACACTGCGGCCTGTGATTGCTACAAGAAAACTGACATCGATTTCTATACAGAATCCTGCCTGAATTACAGCCTAAAGTGTATTCTCACATTCTTCACTTTAAAACAGATAAAGGGGACAACTTTGTGACTTGCGTTTCTCTCAAGGAAGCCCCTGATATCCAAAAAAATGAACCTAAATATCTACATCTAAACTTTAAGGTTTTGTCTTACTGGTGTGGTTTTCATAGGGTTCCATTCCCCTAAGGGCATCATTTAAAAAGAAAGTTTCAGGGGCACCTGGGTGGCTCAGTGGGTTAAGCCTTTGCCTTCGGCTCAGGTCATGATCTCAGGGTCCTTGGATCAAGCCCCGCATCGGGCTCTCTTCTCAGAGGGGAGCCTGCTTCCCCCACTCTCTCTGCCTACTTGTGATCTCTGTCTCTCAAATAAATAAAATAAAATCTTAAAAAAAAGTTTGAAAGGCTAGTGTTAACACATTTTTTGCAGAAATAGAAAATATACACAAACTACCAGTGTTCCAAACTAATAGCGCTATTTTAAAATGAGCTCTGGAAACCCAGTTACTTTGAAAACGTGTCTGCACCATAAAGAAAATTCATAAACTGGGATATGTACACTTTGCTTCCTACAACAATAAACAAAGAGAACTAATTACCAGAAAAGGGATTTTCGTCCCATGTAGATATGGATTTCTTTTAGTGGTAGAGTAGGTTCAAAAAAAGGAATTTGAAGTAAAAAATTTCTCGCTTTTAGTTAAAAAGTTTTAATCCAAATGCTAATCCATGTTCCTTGACTTACTAGCTGTGTGATTTTTTAGCATTAATTAACTACTCTGTTATGGGTGTGGTAAAGAAAGGCTTAATTAAAAAAAAAAAAAGAAAAAGAAAAAAAGAAAAGGCTGTGTAAAAAGCAGGGAGGGGAACCAGAGACCGGGAGGCTGAAGCAGGGTGAAGCGGTGTTGGCGGGTGGCGGGGGGGTTCTCTGCCTGCCTGATGCAGCAGTGACCACTCCAGATGGCAGGCACGACTGAGAGACGAGATCATAACCACGACAAACCAGTTATAGGTTTAGAACAGGTTTAGAACACAGCTGGTAGCAAGTTGGGATGTGTGAACATGAAAAAGCCCCTGTCTCCGTTGGGATTCTGGAGACCCTTTCTGCTCCGTGGGTCCCCTCTGTTCAGAGTCACTACTGCAGTGCGCAGAAGGACGCTGACAGAGGAGGAATGCGGGCAACAGACCCGACTCGGCACAAAACCGAGTGGAGAAGGTGCTCTCGGCACCTCACTGTCGGGGGGCCATGAGGCAGAGCTTAGGTTTTCATGATTCAAGGGAGGATCCTTCTTTTATATCAGCCTGCTTGACTTACACTAAAATTTCCATCCCCATTTACTCTTTGGCCAAATAGTTTCTTTTCTTTCTTTCTTTCTTTTTTTTTTTTTTTTTAAGATTTATTTATTTGAGAATCAGACAGAGATAGAGAGAAGACAGCATGGGCTGGTGGGGGGGGGTGTGAGGAGGAGAAGCAGGCTCCTTACTGAGCAGGGAGCCCGATGTGGGGCTCGATCCTAGGACCCCGGGATCATGACCTGAGCAGAAGGCTGACACCCAACCGACTGAGCTACCCAGGCACCCCATGGCCAGATACTTTATACCGTGGCCCCTGTCTTAGCATTTCCGAGTGCTCTCACCCACCTGCATTAACATGTAGTAGATCCCTGTCATGCCGTGGGCCGCCCCCACGTACTGCTTCCGGTGCCACTGATACAGCAGCGGGCAGCGCTCGGCCTTCCTTTCTTCCCTTGACAGAGTCTTGCCGGAGTCAATGATAGCACTGACCACCTAGGAGATAAGGCGACAGCGTTAGTCTAGAAAACTTACATGGACCCTGCTTTCATCTCCTTGACACTAACAACTCTCTATTGATCACTTAATCTAAAAATCTACAAGCAGTCAGCAGCCACGACTGTTACCTTTAGTTCATAATAAATACAAGCAGAGAAAAATCAGAAGACAATCTCAGGACAGAAAAAGAAATGAGGAAGTCAAACAATGAGACTGAAAGTTCTTGGGAAGAACAGTTTACTAGAATCTAGTAAAACTTCCTATAAAAACTCTTACTTAGTTGCCTCGTATCTGCAACGTTTCCCCAAAGGACTGGCACTATATCTTCTAGGAAAGGCTGGAGGGATTAGCCTTATTTATGGAAAGGCTAATGAAATGAGGTCTCTTGTGGCCTGCAGAGTTTAGTTAAATCAAAAGAAGAGCCTGTCTGTAGTGACTATGTAGCAAAGGCACAAAATGTTCCCTCCTCTCCTTTCTCCCTTCATACTTTCAGTAACAGTGCTCCAGGTTCTAGCTGGGTGTCTGGCCTGTTGGCCATAGACAGACACAGTCCTTTGACTATTTCTGGAAGTAGGAAGTGAGCAGAAGTGTAGCAGACAACTTCTGGATCGTGGCCTTAAAAAAGAAGCTGCTTATCTTCTACTTCCTCCCCTGTCTTGAGCTGATGGGTACTCAATTAGCTTTGGGTGGGCAGGCAGGCAAGGGCATGGCCCTAGGATATGGTAGGATACAAGAGAAGAACCCAGATCTGGAGCTGTATGTGCTGGGACTGCCTACCAGTTCAGATGCATTAGGAAAGAGAAATAAATATCCTATCTTTCTGAAGCTGCTGCTGTTTGGTTCTAGTAAAGACAGGTGAATTAACAGGCCCAAGAGGGGGACAGATTTAAAAAAAAAAAAAAATTCCAAGAAAGGAGAAAAAAGGAGCTACATATTGCCTATATGAGATCCCTTAAGAAATGACTCCTACCAAGAAGCAGTGTCCAGCCCGTAATGGTAGGTTGGGATGGTAGATATGACGGGGTGCCCATGGTTGATGCCAACCCCACAGTACCTCTTTAATAGCTGACTCACACACGGTGCCTGGACCGATCTCCGTGTTCAGGTAGAGCAAGGCGTACAGGTAACCTGCCCGTCCGTAGAGCAGCTCGTCGGGGAGGTCTGAATCCCGGCACACAATGGTCCTCTGAAGCTGCAAAAGTCTATCCAACAAAAACAATTCCGTTTTCCCAGAGAATGTTGGAAACACCTCTTCAGGAAACTGTTAGTAACCCTATCGCTGTAGAAGTTTCCTGTTATTTATTTTTCATTTAAAACTGATTTTTAAGGAATGCAAACAAATGGAACCCAAACAACAAAAACTTCTCCACTACAATCATCTCCCTCTCAGATATCACAGTAACGACAACACACCTTTCTGTTCAAAATATCTACCTTGATACTAGCCTAACCTATGTGAGAGATGATAATCAATTTTGAAATCAGAATTAGAAGAAGGTGATTTAAAATTTAAGAGAAAATAGTACTAAATAAATAAATAAAAGGAAAAAAAAAGAAAATAGTACTAAAATATTGTCAATGCTTGGGAATTAGCTTAACTCAGTCTATCAGTCAAGAAACATCAACAGAGGGGCGCCTGGGTGGCTCAGTGGGTTAAGCTGCTGCCTTCGGCTCAGGTCATGATCTCAGGTCCTGGGATCGAGTCCCGCATCGGGCTCTCTGCTCAGCAGGGAGCCTGCTTCCTTCTCTCTCTCTCTCTCTGCCTGCCTCTCAGTGTACTTGTAATTTCTCTCTGTCAAATAAATAAATAAAATCTTAAAAAAACAAAAGAAACATCAACAGATACTCCACCAGGCACCAGGGGAGTGGAGTCTGACTTCTATCTCTTCCAAAACAGAATATAAACCAGAGGGGCAATAAAAGGTTTACACTGGCTGTTCCAAAACAACTGAACCTAAAAATAACTTAGTTATGATAGCAGATCTAAGGCATATAAGCTAATTTTTGTGCAATGAAGGCAACCAAAAATTAATTACGAAAAGGATCAAAGTAACATGAAGAAACATGTTTGTTTCTCCCAAAATTAAGGCAGACGCAAGCTTGATAGAAAGGAGGCACGTGATCTTATCATCACGGCTCAAGGTTAATATGCAAACCTCTTTACTTCTTGGAAAGACCTGCTGGCAATAGCAGATGAATTAAAAAAGAATTTTCTTTTTGAATGACTTCCTACAGGAAGACCTTGATCTGAGAAGTTAGAGTAAATACTTCCAGTTTTAAAGACTCACTTTGTGATGCATTCCTGGGACTCGCAATCACTTTTGAGTTTATGATACACCACAGCTCCTACAGCAAGGGGTCCAGCATCCCCACAGAGGAAGGTGACCCTGCGGCCATTCAGGTTGCGAAGGGTTCTCTTTACGTAGTCCAGGGATCGGAGCAGGTAGGTCTGGTCACAGGTGACCCGGTACAACTGCAGGTACAAAAGGGCTATGCCTGGAAAAGTCCCCCGGCCCCAAAGAAAAGCATTATTACCTTCCAGACATTATTTTGCGATCACCTGAAAAACTTACACAAACCCTCTGTTTCTGAAGGAACATCAGCAAACTAATTACACCTGGCACATCTTTTAAAAACAGAAAGAAAAAACCTCTCAGGGTAGAAAAACCTGAACTGAGTTTAAATCCCTTCTTTTGCTAATTGCTCTTTTAGAGTGATTCAGTACCTCCTAGACAAGGTAAAAACCTAAGACTGCCCACACATTCCCATTTTCCGTACATTCATTTCAAGATTTTACTCCTTCTCTGTATTTTAAGCTAACTGGATCCTTTCCTTTCTACTTCTCATATAATCACTTCTTCCTATCTTACCCCAAATTAAATCATGACTTTCTAAATTTTACAGACCTACCAGGCTCCCCACCAAGCAGGACCCGATGCGGGGTTTAATCCCAGGACCCTTTCTAAAAAATTAGAAAATTTTTCTATTTCTCACAATTTTTCAATTGTCTTTAGTGACCAAACTATCCAAATGGCCAACCGACCAGTGAGACAACTCACAGTTTATGGAATAAGCCATATGACGCAGAGTAAGGTAACAAACACAGAAGACAGAGTTTATCACCTATGCAACTTTCCTATCTCAAAATTTTTATTTATTTATTATTTAGGGAGAGAGCAGACCATGAGCTGAGTGTGAGCCCCCTGTGGGGGCTCCATCTCACAACCCTGAGATCACGACCTGAGCTGAAACCAAGAGTTGGATGCTTAACCGACTGAGCCCCCAGGTGCCCCGTCACCTTCCTATTTTAAAGGACAAATCCAGACACTTAGGTGAACCAGAGAGGGGTCATCTTCTGGAAATCTCCAGAGGATGACCTATATAGCTTCTGGAAGAAGCCTGCTATTATTCCTGGCCTCCAGTCACTATGATGGCTAAGTAAAAAAAAAAAAAGGATCTGTATAAATATATGCTTAATAAAATGTTATGGAGAAAGTACTGAAGGAAATGATAGGATGGTGAAAAGGACAAAGAGAACATTTATTCATGTTAGATGGGGATTCTCTCATATTATGTTCTTTGTCTAACATCCTACGCTCACTTCTGTTAGTTTTCATTTTGCTTTTTATTTTGTTGTGATGTTTCACTTGAGTGTAACTGGCACGTGACGTTCCAGCAGTCTCCAGTGCACCACACGGCGTGCTTTACCAGCTGTGTTCTGCTGTGTGTTTTGCTTTTTAAATTTCTCTAAATAGGTAGTTTCTTTTTCTTTAATTCTCCATTTCGGAGCATCCTATTTCACTTTCAAATGCTTAACAGCTCTCTCTCTACATGTATCTGAAAAGTCCTTTTCTCATTATCTATTTCTTGAAAGTTGTTAAGTTAGATATAAAAGTACCCTATTTGTAAGCCTTAAAAAGTGTCCTATAGGGGCGCGTGGGTGGTTCAGTGGGTTAAAGCCTCTGCTTTCTGCTTGGGTCATGGTCCCGGGGTCCTGGGATCGAGCCCCGCATCGGGCTCTCTGCTCTCGGTAGGGAATCTGCTTCCCCCTCTCTCTGCCTACTTGTGATCTCTGTCTGTCAAATAAATAAATAAAATCGTAAAAAAAAAAGTGTCCTGTATTTAAGCTGTTTCTGTATTCAAGAAATTGAAATTATAAACATATAGAAAGCAAGCTGAAAGTGAAGTACCTACAAATTTCAAACATATTTATTATAAAAGGTTTACAAATAAGTACTTCACGATTGACCCAGAAATCCTTAAAAAAGAGAATGATAATGTGGTCAGCCTGTGAACATTAAAACCTATAGTTATAGATGTATTCAACACTTAAATATTGTAATTAATTAAATAATTAATTTTAGAGATAGGGAGGGGCCGAGGGAGAGAGAGAATCTTAAGCAGGCTCCACATCCAGCACAGGGTCCAATGTGCAATAAACATAGGGGTGCATGTATCTTTTCAAATTAAATTTTCTCCCTATGGAAAAATACCCAGAAGTAGAATTGCTTGGATCACCTGGTAGTACTATTTTTAATTCTTTACATTTACTTTCCCACCAAAAGTATACTATGGCTCCCCTTTCTCCACATCCTTGTCATCATTTTTCATCTCCTCTATTTTTAACAAAAGCCATCTTAACAGGTATGAGGTGATATCTCATTATGGTCTTGATTTGCATTTCTTGATAATTAGTGAACACTTTTTCAGGAATGTGTCAGCCATTTGCATGCGTTCTTTGGAAAATATCCACTTAGGTCCTTGGCCCATTTTTTTAAACTGGATTATTGTTATTATTATTATCATTTTTACTATTGAGCTGTGTAAGTTTCTTATACATTTTGGATACTGACCCTTTAGCATAAATATGGTTTGCAAATATTTTCTCCCATTCTCCCAAAAGAAAATTACTTTTTCTGTTAATTGCTTCCCTTGCTGTGCAGAACTTTTTAGTTTGACATGGTTCCTCTTGTTTATTTTTTCTTTTGTTGCCTAAGCTTTGGGTATCATATAAAAGTAATCATTGCCAAGATTTGAGTCAAGGAGCCCCTATGAATTCTCCTAAGAGTTTCATGGTTTCAGGCATTACATTTAAAGTCCCTAATCCATTCTGAGTTAATTTTTGAGAGTGGTATGAGATAGCAGTCCAGGTTCACTGTTTTGCACATGACTTTCCAGTTTCCCCAATATGATTTATTGAAGAGATAATTTTTTTTTCTCCATTGTGTGTCCCCTTGTTGCCTTTGTTAAGGATATTAACCATTTATGCTGGGTTTATTTCTGGGCTCTCTATTTTGTCCCACTCAGCAATGTGTCTGTTTTCATGCCAGTACCATATTGTTCTGATTACTATACCTCTGCAATATATTCCAAATTCAGAAGTGTGATGCCTCCAGTTCTGTTCTTTCTCAAGACTGTTACTGCTATTTTGGTTGTTTTGTAGTTCCATGCAAATTTTAGGATTTTTGTTTTCCGATTTCTGTGAAAAATACCATAAAACTTAATAGAAATTATATTATCTATAGATTTCTTTGGGTGATATGAATATTTTAACAATATTAATACTTCTGATCCATGACAATGGGATATTTTATCTATATCTTCTTCATTCTTTTATCAATGTCTTACAATTTACAGCACAGAGGTCTTTCACCTCCTTGATTAAATTTATTCCTAAGGATTTTTCTTTGATGCTATGATAAATGGAATTGTTTTCTTAGTTTCATTCTCCAAGTT
This sequence comes from Mustela nigripes, assembly GCF_022355385.1. Classification (NCBI taxonomy): domain Eukaryota; kingdom Metazoa; phylum Chordata; class Mammalia; order Carnivora; family Mustelidae; genus Mustela; species Mustela nigripes. The sequence continues at coordinate 101,230,946 of NC_081560.1, read as the reverse complement.
TCCTGCTAGTCTTTAAAAACACAACTAATTTTTGTATATTAATTTTGTACTGAATTTGTTCATCAGTTTTAACAATTTTTTGGCAGGACCCTTAGGGTTTTCTCCCTCCAAGATCATGCTACCTGCAAACAGAAACAATTTCACTTTTTCTCTCTGACTTGGACAGCTTTTATTCCTTTTTCTTGCCTAACCGCTCTGGGTACACGTATATATTCATTTCCTCTTGATGAACTAACTCCTTTATCATTACATAGCAACTATCTTTGTCTCTTGTTAGAAGTTTTTGAAGTTGAAGTATATTTTCTCTGTCATAAGTATATCCAACCCAGCTCTATTTTGGTTTTCATTTGCATCAAATGTTATTTTTTCCGTCTCTTCACTTCCAGCTCTTCCACTTTCTGCAGTCCACTAGAGCTGACATGAGTCTCTTGTAAGCAGCATATTGTTACATCTTGTTTTTTATCCATTCAATCACTCTGTTTCTTTTGGTTTGATAATCCATTTGAATTTAAGGTACTTATGATATGTAAGGACTTACATATGCCATCTTATTCATATTATTACTCATATTCTGGCTGTTTTATATTTTCTTCCTTCCTCTTTCTTTCTCCTAGTCTGATGATTTTCTGCATTGGTACACTTTGGTTCCTTTTTAAAAATTGCTTGACTAATACTATACATTTTTCCTTTGTGGCTTATATAACATATAACATTCTATTTTAAGCTGATAAGTTAACTCTGACAAAAACTCTACTCCCTCCAACATTTTGTTTCTAATGTCACATTTACATATTCTATATCATATATCCATTTAAAAATGTCATAGCTATAGTTCTTTTTAATATTTTTTGTCCTTCGACTTTTGTGGTAAAGTGATCTACACTACAGGGTCTGAATTTGACTAATACACTTCCCTTTATCAGTGTTTTATTTGTTCATATTTGCATCCTTTCATTGCAGCGTAAAGAACTATTTCAGGGGGCACCAGGGTGGCTCAGTGGGTTAAGCCTCTGCCTTTAGCTCAGGTCATGATCTCAGGGTCCTGGGATCGAGCCCCACATCTGGCTCTCTGCTTAGCAGGGAGCCTCCTCCCCCCCCCCACCCCCACCTGCCTCTGCCTACTTGTGATCTCTCTGTCAAATAAATAAATAAAATCTTTAAAAAAAAAAAAAAAAGAACTATTTCAGCATGTCCTGTAAGGCAGGTCTTATGGTAATGGACTCCCTCAGCTTTTGTCTGTGTAAGCCTTTGTCGCTCCTTCATTTTGAAAGGATGGCTTTGCTGGGTATAGTATTTTTGCTTGGCGTTTTTCTCCTTTAAGGACTCTCCTCCCACCCTATGAGGTTTTTGCTGAGAAATCCACTGATAGGTTGATGGGTGCTCCTGTGACATAAGGAGTTTTTTTTGTCTCTTACTGCTTTCAAAATTACAAAATTATCTGTGTCTTTGGTTTTAGACATTTTATTACAATGTGTCTCACTGAAGGACTCTTTGGGTTGAATATATACTGGGAATTACAGGCTTCATGAACTTTGATGTTCATTTCTCTCTTGAGATTTGGAAAGTTGCCAGCCATTATTTCTTTAAATACGCTTTCTGTCCTTTTCTCCCTCTTTGTCCTTCTGTGACTCCTCTAATGCACATGCATTGTTTCACTTGATGATATCCCATAATTCACATAGGCTTTCTTCACTCTTTTTTCATTCTTCGTAACTTTTTTCTCCTCTGACTTTACAATTATTAATTACATGTCTTCAAATTCAGAGTCTTTTGTTCTGTTTCAGTCTCCTGGTGACGCTTTCTATTGCATTTTTTCATTTCATTCACTGTATTCTTCAGCTCTCCAATTCCTCTTCAGTTCTTTTTTTGTTTTTATGATTTCTATCTCTTGTTAAACTTCTTCTTTTATATATAGTTTTCCTGATTTCATTGAGAGGTCTTCCTGTGTTTTCTGGAAGCTCAATGAACTTCTTCAAAACCATTAATTTAAGCTTTTTCTCAAGCAAATTGTAGCTCTCCATTTCTTTTGTAGGTACTTGAAAATTATTTTGTCCTTTTGCTGGTATTCTTTGATTTTTCATGTTCCTTTAGGTCTTACATTGTTGTATTAGCATTTGAAGAACTAACCACCTCTTCCAGTCTTTACTAACTGTGTCTGGAGGTGGGGGTGGGATGCCTCTGTCAGCCCTGCTAGGGATTCTAAGGCTTTTATCATACCTTCTCTACATATATGCCTACTCCAAATGTCTTGTTCTGTCTTAGGAGTGAATTATAATGATTGTATGACTGCTCCTAATTCCACAAAGTCAGGATACATGCTAGGACTCTCCTGTTTGTTTTCCCTACAACAGTGTTAAATGCTCAAGTTTGTAAGCTCTCTTTTACTTCTACAGGGTTGAGCTGTATTTCTATTTATTCTAACTGTCCACAAAGACTTGTACTCACTGCCTTCAGAGGCACATTCAGTTACAGGGTGGAGCACCACGTGGGTAAGGAGAATGAAATGTCAGAGATGCCTGTGGGTCAGATGGGAGGATTCACAGACCAATTGTCCCCAGTAGCCTGTGGCCAGGCTTCCTAATGGAATGCGTGGTTAGTAAGACCTGCGTTCCTTGTTGAGTTCTGAACACTGGTTGCCATGCTCCCAGTGTCTCCCTGCCACTCAGTCATGTAGATCACCCCTGTATTCTGAGAGAGTGAGAAAGAAGATGTCTTTGATAGCTGTGGAAGCTGCAAACTCACTCACATGTTCTCACTTTCCCGTGGGGGAAAGTGCAGACCAAGTTTGTCTTTTAGCCCTAAGCTGTGCCACCCTGGAGATGGGTGACATGGAAACAGGAAACTGTTCTGCTTATTCTCTTCAGTGTTCCCAGTCTCAGATTTTTCTCTTCTCCCAGTGAGTGTGCCCAACTTGTCTACTGGACTCCTAGATCCCACAAAGGTTCTCTCATCTGTGTGTGATTGCCAAAAGCAGTGTTCTTTGGGAGAAAGTTGGTAGAAAACTCCTGTTCCACCATCTTGCTAATGCCATTTTCCTTGGGATTTCCTGTTCTTTCAAGGTTTGGTAAAATTTCCCAGTGAAATTTTGGGGTAGATCTTGAACACCATTTTCAAGTTTTTATTTGGAAGTTTGTCTACTTAGATATTAAATCTCTTCTGGGGAGAGGTTTGGTAGACTATGTAGTCAGAATTTCCATTTCATTTACATTGTGAATAAATTTATACACAGTGAAAAGGAGTGTGGCTTCTAAAATTTCCTGTTACAGTGGTTTCTCCACCTTATTTATAATGTTTCTGTGCCTTCTTCCCCTATCTGCAAACTTCTGTTTATATATCTGCAAACTTCTGATATTAATTATATAATTAAAAGTAATGAATGTCATTATAAGCTCATGCCTGTGTTCCCTTAATCGTATCTTCATTATGGTCCTCTACCATAGGATGGCTACTTTCTCCCACCCCTTCTCCTTTTTTGTAAAGGGCCAGACAGCAACTTTTATGTTACCCTTTAAAGTCCCCATTCGGTCTCATTGCATACTCTTCTATTTCAAAATTTTTAAGAATTAAAAAGAAAAAAAATATATAAATATATATTAGCAATAGGTGAAAGCTCTGGCTGTTCCACATTCATCAGGAATTGGTATTGTCAATGTTTTGGATTTTATCATTTCCCTAATAACATACGATGTTGAACATCTTTTCATATACTTACTTCACATGTGTATTATTTTTTGGTGAGGGCCTTTTAGTTATGTTGTGCATTTGTAAAAGAGTCTTTTTTTTTTTCCCTGACAGAGAGAGAGCATGCACAAGCAGGGGGAGCTGGAGAGGAAGAAACGGGCTCCCCACTGAGCAGGGAGCCTGATGCGGGACTCAATCCCAGGGCACTGGGATCATGAACTGAGCCTAAGGCAGATACTTAACCAACTGAGTCACCCAGGCTCCCCTCTTATTGAGTTTTAAGAGTCCTTTGTATATATTCCAAAAAAAAAAAACCCCTTTATCAAATATGTCTTCTGCAAATATTTTCTCTTTTTTTAAAAGTTGTGTTTATTTGAGAGAGACAGAATAAGAGAGTGAGAGAGAGAGAGAGAGAGCATGAGCAGGGGGAGGGGCAGAAAGAGAGGGAGAAACAGACTCCCCACTGAGCAGGAAGCCCAACTTGGGACTCAATCCCAGGACCCCGGGATCATGACCTGGGGCAAAGGCAGATGCTTAAACTGACTGAGGCACCAAGGTGCCCCACAAAAATTTTCATCTAGTCTGTGAATTGTCTTCCCATTTTCTTGACATTATCTTTCACAGAGCAGTGTTTAATTTTAGCAAAGACCAGATTCTGATTTATTTAACTAATAATGTCTTTGGTGTCATATACAGAAAGTCATTGCCGTACCCAAGGTCATCTAGGTTTTCTTTTAGTTATTTTCTAGTTTTCCAGTTTTCTATTTTATATCTAGGCCTATGATCCACTTTGAACTAATACTTTTGAAAGATGTCTAAATTAACTTTGTTGCACGTATATGCCCAGTTGCTCCAGCGTCATTTGTTAAAATGACTGTCTTCCCCCATTTTGCTTTTGCTCCATGGTCAAAGACCAGTGAACTGTATATAGTAGACTGCATTTAAGTGAGTCTACTTCTGAGCTCTCTGTTCTTTTCTAGCCATCCATTTTTTGTCACTTCTTGCAGCACACTCACACTGCTTTGATTGTCATAGCTTTATAATAAATCTTGGAAGTTGGGTAAAATCAGTCCTCTAACTTTGTTCTTTTCCTTCAATACAGAGTTGGCTATTCTGGATCTTTTCCCTTTCCATATAAACTTTAGAATCGGTTTGTCAATATCTACAAAATAACTTGCTGCAATTTTAGTCGGCATTGCACTGAATCTATAGATCAAGATGGAAAGAACTGGCAAGACGCAAGTCTTCTCATCCCTGCACACGGAATATCTATTTAGCTCTCCTTTGACATCTTTCAGAAGACTTTTGTAGTTTACCTCACACAGACTTTGTAGACTTTTTGTAATTTAAACCTATTTCATTTGGGGGAGTGCTAAGATGAATGGTATTATTATTATTTTTTTAATGGACTTCTTCATGAGTTTGTGTCATCCTTGCCCAGGGGTCATGCTAACCTTCTCTGTATCTTTCCAACTTCAGAGTATGTGGTGTCAAAATGAGCACATATGGTATTGTTTTTTCATTTCAAGTTCCACTTACTCATTGTTACATAGGAAAGTGATTCACTTTTGTATATTAACCTCATAACCTGTAATCGTGCAATAACTTACTCATGGATTTTTTCATTATTCTGATTTTCTACATAGAATTATCATGTCATCTACAAAGAAAGTTTTATTTCTTCCTTTCCAATTTGTATACCTTTTTATTTCCTTTTATAATCTTATTGCATTAGTTAGGACTTCTGGTATAATGTTGAAAGCTATTCTGTGAGAGAACATTCTTGTCTAGTTGCTGAGCTCAGCAGCAAAGTTTCAAGTGTCTTATCATTAAATATGATGTTAGTTTTAGGCTCTTTGTAGATGTTCTTCACTAAATAGAAGAACTATTCCTAAGTTTCCAGAGATAGTCTATCAAGAATAGGTGCTAGATTTTGTCAAATGTTTCTCTGCATTTATTGATATGATAATGTGGTTTTTCTTATTTAATTCTATTCCATTCTCAAATCACACTGTATCATTTCAAGGATAGAGCCAGCACTTCATAATAACAAAATATTCCTAATTCCTTCCTCTCATCCCTCAAATCTTGAGGTCATTCAATTTACTTATATATATTACATGAATTTAAGCATTCAGAAGTATCTATATATATCTATATATATATAGATATATATACATACATGACTGAACAGTGTTATTGTTTTGAACAAATATTTCACACAAATGTTATTTTGTATATTTTGACTTGTTAGAGCAATTAAGAAAAAAATAATAATTATTTCACTTTTACTTATTCATTCTCTGATGTTGTTCTTTTCTTCATGTAGATCCAAGATTCTAACTTATATCATTTTCCTTCTCAGAATAACTTGTTTCAACATTTCTTGCTAGTAGGTCTACTGGCAACAAATTCCCTTAATTTTTATTTGAGGTTGTAATTTCTCACTACCTTTTCAAGGTTAATTGAGCAGGTTACAGATTACCAGGACCCTGATTCTTTCCTCTCAGTACTTTAAATACTTCACTCCACCCTCATCTTGCTCATATGGTTGATGAAAAGAAGTCTGGTATAATTCTTTTTTTGCTCTGCTGTAAGTAGGATTTTTTCCCCCCTTCTGTCTTTCAAGATTTTTTTTTTATGGTTTTATGAAGTTTGAATATAATATGCCTATGTCAAGTTTTTGGTTTTGGTCTATCTGTGGAGGTTTTTTTTAGTGGAAGGCATCTCTGCTATTTGGTGTTCTCTGAGATTCCTGGATTTATGGTTTCGTGTATGATGTTAATCTCTAGAAATTTTCAGTCACTATTGCTTTAAATATCGCCTCTGTTTTTCCTTCTGTTCCTTCTCCTGATATTCCCATTTCATATATGTTGTACTTTTTGTCATTGTCCCACTGTACTTGAATATTCTCTACTGGGTATTTTTTTTTTTATACTTTTTTTCAATTTCCTTTTCAGTTTTCTAAGTTTCTATGTCATTTTCAAGGTCACTATTTCTTTCCTTAACTATACCTCACCTAATAATAAACGTATCAAAGGAATTCTTCATTTCTCTTATAGTACATATGATTTCTAAGCACATCTGTTTCATTTTTTCTTAGAATTTCCATCTGTCCTAGGGTTTCAAAGATGGCGGTGGAGTAGGAAGACCCTAGACTTTCCTCATCTGAAAAATACAACTAGGTAACTATTGAATCATCCTAAATACCTCAGAAATCAACCCAAATACTGAAGGAACAAACTCCAAAACTAAAGGAAGGAAAGAGGTAGGAAGTGCAGAAAGACGGTTTCTGAACCATGAGAGAAATGGATCACGAGTGTTGTGGGAAGGAGGGAGCACAGGTGGTGGAGAAGGGCAAGAGAGAGAAGCACACAGGGGGATGCACAAGAACATTTCTCCAAAGCCGCTGACTTGGAAAATGAGAGGGGCTTAATTTCGTGAGTTCTTGCAGCCAGAGGGGCTTAAAACCTATTGTTTTAAAGGTCAGCTGACATAGATGCAATAGAGCCTAGAGGGCGCTGTGCAAATCATGGAAGGAAGGCAAGCAAACAACCCGAGGGGCAGATAGTGTAGAAAAAGCGATCAGAAGAATGTCTGAGGCACACAGTAGAGATTATTTGCTCTTCTTGGAACATGTCCCTGAAAAGCTGTATTCAGGGAGATGCCTCTCAAAGGAGCTAGCTGGCACCATTTCCCTCTCCTGACCCGAAGCATAAAGAGAGTCACTTGCAGGAAGCAGCAAGGTGTAAACACTGTCTGCCTAACTTTTTGCACCAAGAAGCCCCACAACCCTGTGCTCTGGGGAGACTGCCCTTCCAGTCACACTTCCTTCAGTCCCAGTGTAGAGGGCCCTCGCTCCAAAGACCAGCACAAACTCATGCCCACACATCTCCAAAACAATGAGTTCTGCAGGGCCTCAGTTCCAGTGGAGGTGGTGACAGGTCTCATTTCAAAAGCAGAAGAGTACACCTAGTTAAAACTTGCCACATTCAGGCCAGGCAACAAACATGCCCACAGCAAACTACTGGTTTGAAGAATGGAGAAGCCAAAAACAGCAGTAAAGTCCATGCAGCACCCACCAGAGACACTCCCTGAAGTGCCAGGTCTTGGGCACTATACGAACACATTTCATAAAGCCATTACATTCAGAAGCATGACACAGAACTGGTTTTTCTAACACAGAGAAGAAGGCAGAAATTTAGAAAAATGTGAAAACAGAAGAATTTGTCACAAATGAACAAGATAAGGCCACGGCAAGAGATCTAAGTAAAACAGATATAAGTAACATGCCTGATGGAGCATTTAAAGCAATGGTCATAAGGATACTCACTGGGCTTGGGGCAAAACACAGGAGACAACAGTGAGATCCTTACCACAGAGATAAAAGTTAAAAAAGAATCAATCAGAGATGAAGAGTTCAATAAAAAGAGATTAGACACACAATTAATGAAATAAACAGCAGGCTGGAAGAAGTAGGGGAACAAACTAATGACCTGGAAGACAAAGTAATGGAAAGAAATGAGGTAGAATGAAAGAGAAAAAGAGAACTATGCATCATGAGAATAGACTTAGGGAACTCCATCAAATATAGAAATATCTTTCTTATAGGAGTCTCAAAGGAAGAAGAGAGAGAAAAGGGGAAAGAAAATTTATCTGGAGAAATAATAGCTGAAAATATCCCTAAGTTGGGATAGAAAACAGAAAGCCAGATACAGGATGCGGAGAACTCTCAACAAAATCAATAAAAGAAGGCTAATACCAAGACATACTGCAATTAAATTTGCAAAATATAGTGATAAAAAAAATCTTAAAAGCAGCAAGACAAAAAAAAAAAAAAGTCTTTAACTTACAAGGGAAAACCCATAAGGCTAGCATGAGATTTTTTTCAACAGAAACATGGCAAGCCAGATGGGAGTGGAATGATATATTCAACATGCTGAATGGGAAAATTATGTAGCCAGGAATACTTTACCAAGCAAGGCTATAATTCAAACTAGAAGGAGAGAGTTTTCCAGACAAACAAAAACTAAAGGAGTTCATGACCACTAAATCAGTCCTGCAAGAAACATTAGAGGGGACTCTTTGAGTGGAAAGGAGAGATCAAAATTGACAAAGACAAGAAAAGATCAGAAAAAAAATCTCTAGAAAGAATGACAACACAAGTAATAAAATCGCACTAAATACATATCAATAATTAAATGGATAAATGCTCCAACCCACACAGAATAACAGAATTCATTAAAAAAACAAGACTCATCATGTTGCCTACAAAACTCACTGTATTTTAAATTCAACCAGTACATACAGTACACCATTAGTTTTTGATGTAGTGTTCAGTGATTCATCAGTTGCATATAATACCCAATGCTCATTGCCTCACGCGCGCTTCTTAATGCCCATCACCAAGGGGCCATACACCTCATCCACCTCCCCCCATCCACCTCCACCACCTCCCTTTCTACAACCCTCGATTTGTTTCCCATAGCTAAGAGTCTCTCATGGCGTGTCTCCCTCTCTGATTTCTTCCCATTCAGTTTTCCCTTCCTTCCCCTATGATCCTCTGTGCTGTTCCTTATATTACACATAGGAGTGAAACCATATGATAATTGAAAAGACTCACTTTACACCTAAAGTCACATTGAAAGTGAAAGGATGGAGAAATATTTATCATGCAAACAGATGACAAAAGAAAGCCAGAGTTTGTAATACTTCTATCAGACAAACTAGATTTTAACCAAAGACTGTAACAAGACAAAGAAGGACACTATAGGGGAGGAGTTAAGGTAGCAGAGGATTAGGGGGACCCTAAGCTGTGTTGTACCTCAAACACAGTGTTATATAGCAAATTATTCTGAATACCCAAGAAATCAGAAGTCTGAGAGAACAAAAACTACAAGTCTACAAGTAGAAAAGCGACCATTTTTTGGAAGTTAGGAGGGGCTGTGAGTTGAGTTGGGAGAGATAGAGCTATGGATACAGTGGCAGGGATAAAGCCTACTTACAGAAGCCACTGCAATGTATTTTAAGCAAAATCTGACCTTTTAGAAGTCTGCTTTAGTGGGGAACGTGCCAGGCTTAAAGATGCTCTGGTGGTGAAGTAGGGCAGAGTCCCAGGTGTGACCCTGTGGTCTGAGAAGCCCCTGGGTTGCAAGAATGGGTGGCACCTGACTGCTGTCCTGTGCCCAGACATTGGAGCACAGAAGGTGGCTGAGAGCAGCGAGTATTGGTGCTGGCTTTCTGCTCTGTTTGGACATAAACTGAGAAACACTGGGTGGCTGTATGGTCACTCTCCCAGGACGGTCCAGCAAATGGTGAAAGCATGGTGATACACTCCCCTGGAGGAACAGTGTGGGTCGGCTCTGGAGAAGCCCATACAATTCGGAGTTTTGAAACTTGGTCCTGCACCTGAGATAAAAAAACCTCAGACACAGCCAAGGTGAATGCAGAATTCTGATCAAAACAGAGGACACAGGACTGGCTGACTGTTCTTCTGTGAGGGCTCACTGGAGAGTGTGGAGGTGAACTTTCACCTCCAGGGCTAGAAAGTAGGACACTACCATATTCATCAGTGCTGCAGCCTCCAGGGAGGAAAAGAGCACCACCTTGTGGAGGCCAGAGTAGCTTATAGCCAGCCTGCAACCCTGCGCCCTGGAGGGGTGCACTTCCCACTGAAACAAGTCAGCCTGAGAATCCGTTACAGCAGACATCTCCTTCAGACCAGCATGAACAACTTATTTACACTAAATTTCCTCATCACAGAGGGCTGCAAAGCTTGAGCTCCAGGGGTAAGAAGGATATAATGACCTTTTTTACTTTCATTCTTTATTCATTTTATTATTTTGTAATTATTTTATTTTTTCAATTATTTCTTTCTCTTTTTTAATATTAACTTTAAATTTATTTATATGTGTATATTTTATATTTTTTTATTTTTTGTTTACTTTTACATTATTTTATCTATTTTATATTGTTCTCTAGATCCTACTAACAAGCAGACCAAAACACACCTAGGATCTAGTTTTTTTGTTTCTGTTTTGTTTTCTATATTTTTCTTTATCCTTTATGATTTTTTCCCTCTTTTTTCTTCTTTTCTGGACCAAAATGACAAGATGGAGAAATTCTCCCCCCGAAAAAGGAAGTTCAACTCGTGGCCAGAGATTTAATCAATACAGATATAAGATGTCTGAACTAGAATTTAAAACAATTATTAGAATACTAGTTGGGCTTAAAAAAAAAGCATAGAAGACAGTAGACAATCACTTACTGCATAGATTTAAAAAAAACCTAAAATCTAATCAGGCTAAAATTAAAAATGCTATAACTAAGATACAATCCCAAATGGAGGTCATAAGAACAAGGATGGATGAAGCAGAAAAGCAAATTAGTGATATAGAAAATAAAATTATGAAAAACAATGAGCCTGAAAAAAAAGAAGGAAAGATAGGTAATGGACAGTGAAGACAGAAAATGAAGAGAGGAAAAGGGGCAGGTTTATTTGAACAAATGACAGCTGAAAACTTCCCTAATCTGGGGAAGGGCATAGACATCAAAATCCAAAAAGCACAGAAAGCGCTCAAGAAATTCAAAAGAAGTTCACAATCACTAATGTGCATCATAGTCAAATGCGCAAAATACACAAGGAAAGAATCCAGAAAGCAGCAAGAGTAAAAAAAAAAGTCCTTAACCTAAAAGGGAAGACACATCAAGTTCACAGCAGATCTGTCCACTAAAACCTGGCAGGCCAGAAAGGAGTAGAAGAAAATATACAATGTGCTGAATGGGAAAAATATGGAGTCAAGAATTCTTTACCCAGCAAGACTGTCATCCTGAATAGGAGAGATAAACTTTCCTAGGTAAACTAAAGGAGTTCATGCTCACCAAACCAGCCCTGAAAGAAATATTACATGGGAATCTTGGAGTAGGGGGGAAGGGGGAGATCAAAAGCAACAAAGACTAGAAAGGAGCACAGAATACCACCAGAAAAAAATCACACTAAATTCATCTTTCAATCATCACTCTGAATGTAAATGGACAAAATGCTCAAGTCAAAAGACAAAGGGGTATGAGAATGGATAAAAAGCAAGATCTATCTATAAGCTGCCTACAAGAGACTCATTTTAGACCTAGAGACACCTGCAGATGGAAAGTAAGAAATGGAGAACCATCTCTCATGCTAATGGACATCAAAAGAAAGCTGCGAGTAGCCATATTTATATCTGACAAAATTGACTTTAAAGTAAAAACTGTAACAAGAGATGAAGAAGGGCATTATATCATAAATGAAGAGACCTATATCCATCAAGAATATCTATTCTATTCTATATTTATGTTCCCAGCTTGGAATACCCAAATATATAAAACAATTAATAATAAAGAAACTCATTGATAGTAATTCAAGAATAGTAGGGGACTTTAGCACCTCACTTACAGCAATGGACAGATCACCCAAGCAGAAAATCAACAAGGAAACAATGGCTTTGAATAACATACTTAATCAGATGAACTTAACAGTTATATTCAAGACATTTCATCCTAAAGCAGCAGGATACACATTCTTATCAAGTGTACATGGAACATTCTCCAGAATAGATCACATACTAGGTCACAAATCAACCCTCAACAAGTACAAAAAACCTGAGATCATTTTATCATGCATATTTTCAGACCACAATGCTATGAAACTGGAAGTTACCCACAAGAAAAAATTTGGAAAGACCACAAATATATGGAGGTTAAAGAACATCCTGGTAAGGAATGAATGGCTTAATTAAGATATTAAAGAAATGTAAAAAATACATGGAAGCAAATGAATATGAAAAGACAACATTCAAAAACCTTTGGGATGCAGCAGAGACAGTCGTAAGAGGGAAGTATATTACAATACAGTCATATCCCAAAAAACAAGAAGTCTCAATGAGCAATCCAACCTCACACTTAATGGAGCTAGGAAAGGAATAGCAAATAAAGCCTAACACCAGCAGAAGGAGGGAAATAATAAAGATTACTGCAGAAATAAATGTTATAAAAGCAAAAAAAAAAAAAATCAATAGAACAATTCAACAAAACTAAGAGCTGGTTCTTCAAAAGAGTTAATAAAATTGATAAACCCCTAGCCAGACTTAACAGAAAGAAAAGAGAAAGGGCCCAAATACATAAAATCATGAATGAAAGAGGAGAGATCATAACCAACAAAGAAACACAAATAATTATAAGAGAATACTATGAAAAATTATATCCCAATAAACTGGGCAACCTGGAAGAAATGGACAAAGTCCTAGAAATCTACAAACTACCAAATCTGAAACAGGAAGAAATAGAAAATTTGAACAGACCAATAAACAGCAAAGAAATAGATTCAGTCATCAAATATCTCCCCCCACACAAAGATCTTGGGCCAGGTGGATTTTCAGGGGAATTCTACCAAACATTTAAACACTAATTAATACTTAAACTGTTCCAAAAAACAGAAATGGAAGGAAAAGTCCCAAACTCATTCTATGAAGCCAGTACTACCTTGATTCCAAAACCAGACTCTACTAAAAAGGAGAATTACAGAACAATATTCTTAATGAATATGGATATGAAGATTTTCAACAAGATACTAGCAAATCAAATCCACAGTACATTAAAAGAATTATTCACCATGATCAAGTGGGATTTATGCCTGGGCTGCAGAGGTGGTTCAATATTCTAAAATCTGTCAATGTGATACACCACATCAATAAAAGGATGAGAACCATATGATCCTGTTGATGATGCAGAAGAAGCTTTTGACAAAGTACAGCATCCTTTCTGGATAAAGACCCTCAACAAAGTAGGGTCAGCTGGAACATACCTCAACATCGTAAAGGTCACATATGAAAGACTTACAGCTAATACCATCCTCAATGGGGAAAAATTGGGAGCCTTTCTCCTACGGTCATGAACAAGAGAGGGATTTCCACTGTCCCCATTACTATTTAACATAGGACTGGCAGTCTTGGCCTCAGCAATCAGGCAGCAAAAAGAAATAAAAGGCATCCAAATTGGCAAGGAAGAAGTCAAACTTTCACTCTCTGCAGATGACATGACGTTCTATGTAGAAAATCCAAAAGACTGCACCAAAAAATTGCTAGAATATGTGCATTCATCAATATTGCTGAATATAAAATTGATGTGCAGAAATCTATAGCATTTCTATACATCAATATCAAAGCAGCAGAAAAAGAAATCAAGGAATCGGTCCCTGTGTAGTTGTGCCCCCAAAATAAGATACCTAGGAATAGGTAACTAAAGTGATAAAAGATTTGTATTCTGAAAACTACAGATCACTTGTGAAATAAATTGAAGAGGTCACAAAGAAATGGAAAGATTTCCATGGTCGTGGAGTGGAAGAACAAACATTTTTAAAATGTCTGTGCTACCCAAAGCAATCTCACATTAAATGCAATCCCTATCAAAATACCACCAGCATTTTTCACAGAGCTAGAATAACAATATTAAAATGTGTATGGAACCAGAAAAGACCCCAAATAGCCAAAAGCAATTCTGATAAAGAAAAACAAAACTGGAGGTATCACATATTCCAGATTTCAAGCTATTTTACAAAGCTGCAATCATGAAGACAGTATGGTACTGAAGCAAAATCAGACACACAGATCAATGGGACAGAATAGAGAGGCCAGAAATGAACCCACAGCTGTCTGGTCAATTAGCCCTTGCCAAAGCAGGAAAGAAGATCCAATGGGGAAAAGGGTCTTCAACAAATGGTGTTGGGAAACTGGACAGCCACAGTCAGAGGAATGAAACTGGACCACTGTCTTACACCATACACAACAATAAATTCAAAATGGATGGAAGACCTAAATGTGAGACAGGAAATCATCAAAATCCTAGAGGGAAACAAAGGCAGAAACCTCTTTGAACTCAGCCATAGCAACTGCCTATTAGACATGTTGTCAGAGGCAAACAAAAATAAATTATTGGGATTCATCAAGATGAAAAAAAGCAGTTTTAGAGGCAACATACCTCATGATAATCAAAGCCATCTATGGCCTCTACCATCCACAATGGCGAAAAATTGAGAGCTTTTCCCTAATGATCAGGAACAAGGTAAGGGTGTCCACTCTCACCACTGTTAGTTATTTAACAGTATTGGAAGTCCGAGCCACAGCAACTGGACAACACAAAGAAATAAAAGGGACCCAAAATGACAAGGAAGACATCAAACTTTCACTATTTCCAGATGACATGATACTCCAAATAGAAAACCCAAAGACTCCACCAAAAAATTGCTCGAACTGATACATGAATTCAGTAAAGTTGCAGGATATATAATCAATGTATAGAAATCTGTACTGTTTCTACACACCAATAATGGCACAGCAGAAAGAAAAATTAAGCAATAAATACCATTTACAGTTTACATTAAACATAATAAGATACCTATGAATACCTAATCAAAGAGATTAAAGGTCTGTACTCTGAAAACTGTAAAACACTGATGAAAGAAAGTGAATATGACACAAAGAAATGGAAAGACATTTCATGTTCATAGACTAGAAGAACAAATAGTGTTAAAATGTCTATAGTACCTGAAGAAATCTACACATTTAATGCAAGTCCTAACAAAATACCAACAGTACTTTTCACATACCTAGAACAAACAATCCTAAAATTTGTATGGAATCACAAAAGACCCTGAATAGCCCAAGTAACCCCAAGAAAGAAAAGCAAAACTGGAGGAATTACAATCTGGACTTCAACTTCTATTACAAAGCTGTAGTAACCAAAACAGAATACTGACATGAAAACAGACATAAATCAATGGAACAGGATGGAAAACCCAGAAATGAACCCACAGCTATATGGTCCATTTATCCTTGACAAAGCAGGGAAGAATATCCAATGGGAAAAAGACTTCAACAAAAAGGTGGTTGGAAAACTGGATAGCAACATGCAAAAGAATGGATCAGGACCATTTTGTTACACCATACACAAAAATAAACTAAAAATGTATTAAAGACCTAAATGTGAGAGCTGAAACCATAAGAATCCCATACGCAGTAGGCTGTGTGACATCAATCATAGCAACTTCTTTCTAGTTATGTCTCCTGAAGCAAGGACAAAAGCAAAAATTAACTACTGGGACTACATCAAAATAAAAAGCTTATGCATAGCAAAGGAATCAATCAACAAAACTAAACTGGTCCAGATGATATATCTGATAAAGGACTAGTTATCCAAAATATATAAAGAATTTATAAAACTCAACACCAAAAATACAAGCAATCCAATCAAAATATGAGCAGATTTTGATAACAGTGGAGGGGAGGGGGCAGAGATCCAGCAGAAACATGGACAGATATTTCTCCAAAGAAGACATCCAGATAGCCAATGGACACATGAGAAGATGTTCAACATCACTCATCATCAGGCAAATGCAAATCAAAACTAAAATGAGTTATCACCTCACACTTGTCAGAATGGATAAAGTCAACAACACAAGAGACAACAGATATTGGTCAGGATGCGGAGGAAGGGGAAACTTCTTACGCTGTTGGTGGGAACACCCAATCTGGAGAACAATATGTAGGTTCCTCAAGAAGTTAAAAATAGAGCTACCCTATGACCCAGCAATTGCTCTATTAGGTATTTACCTAAAAGACAGAAATACTAATTTGAAGGGTTACACACACCCCAATGTTTATAGCAGTATTATCTATAAGAGCCAAAATATGGACATAGCCCAAGTGTCCATCAACTGGGAATAGCTAAAGAAGATGTGGTATACATATATACAGTGGAATATTACTCAGCCATAAAAAGGAATGAAACCTTACCACTTGCATTGACATGGATGGAGCTAAACAGTATTACGCTAAGCAAAGCAAGTCCAAGAAAGACAAATACCATGTTATTTCACTCATATGTGCAATTTAGCAAAAACAAAGGAGCAAAGCTAACAAAGAAACAGCCTTTTAACTATAGAGAACAAAGTGATGATTACCAGTAGGGATGTCAGTGGGGGATGCTGGTTAAATAGGTGATGGGGATTAAGGGGTGCATTGGTTTTGATGAGCACTGCGTGTTGAATGGAAATGTTGGATCATCTTGCATATTTACTTTTCACTAAAATCCTTAGCATTATTAATCATAGTATTTGAAAACTCCTGGTTTGATAATATCAACATTACTACTGTATCTGATTCTGGGTCTGACGTCTACTTAGTCATCTCAAATTCTATTTTACTTTTTAGTATGCCTTGTAAATTTGCAAGGTGGACTTAATGTATTGGGTAAAAGAAACTGCAATAACCAGTCCTTCAATAATGTGGTGGTAAGGAACAGGGGAGTAGCAGTATTCTATGGTCCTATGATTAGGAACTGGTCTTTTGGTGAAGCTGTGCCCTTGGACTATGACCTTTATTAGTGCTTCTCAGTGTTTCTTTCCTGTAGGTTGGACAGGATAGGTACAGGGGGCTGGAGCTGGGTACTTCCCTTCTCCCATGTGAAAGGCCCAGACAGAGAAGGTAGAGTTAGGGAAGTCTAGCTTCAGTAAAACTCTGGTAGGTCAGGTTCTAGTAAAAGTTTCTCCGGAGGGCGGGTCTTGTGAAGAAAAACAGAATGCTCTGGCATATTTCAAAATGGTTCCACTTTCCTCCCCTTTCCGGAAGCACAAAGGGATTTTTCTCTAGTATCTACGGTGAGAACCTGGGAGGACTCCTGGAGTTAAACTTGAAAAAGTGAAGAAGGGTCCTTGTAACTGGGTCCATCTAGAGGCATTTTCTTCTCATCAAATGAAGTTTAAAGTTATTATCCCCACACCAGTTTCCATGGATGTTCCTTCTTGTGGATCTCTGCTCCAGTAAATTGTGATTTTCTGTGTGTGTCTCTCTCTCTCATTTTTGGTGTAGACATTTGCCCTATGACCTCACTTTGGTAACGGATCTAAGAAGTGTTAATCTTTCAGTTTGTTCAGCTTTTGACTTGATAGGATGCAGTGACAACTTCTAAACTCATTACACCCCAGACCAGATCTTGTGTTTTTTCCATTTTTATGGTATCGCTGTGCTTTCTGGAGCATCAGTTCCTCCTTCAGCCCCTTGTCATTTGGACCTTGTTTCTGAAGGGACTTTCCCTTGTCCTTCAATTTCTTTTCTTAGTTCTTTCAATTCTTATTTCACATCATCTTACTGTCTGGCCATCTCTTCCCTGGGTTCCTTTATTTCAGCTTTGCGATCCATTTGCTTAATTAAGTTCCAAAATTCATGTTGAAAACGGGACAATTTTTCTCCACGTCATAATGGCATTTTCCTGGTGTTTCTTCTTCTTCCATTGATGAAATTTATATTCCTTTTTTCCTAATATTACGTACACAACTGAATTTTTTCTTAAGTTTGAATTAGATGAATTTTTCTGAATCAAGACCCTCTAAAAGAGGGAAAGTATTAGGACAGCTTTCCCAGTTTTTTTTTTTTTTTTTTAATCTCAAGGGCATCCTCTTCTTACCAAGTGACAAACAGGTTATTTGTATATGATGACTTGTGGTGACTGGATTTCCTTTGATTCTCAGATCCTTCTTTGTTGCACAAGGGTTCCCCCACTGACGTTTCCTTTCTGACTACACTATTAGCCAGCGCCACCAGGGATGAAGTTCCTGCCTCATAAAACAAACCCCTTTATTTATTTTATCTTACATAATTCACAACAATCCTTTTTTAGAATAATGCGGTTTAAAAGAATTTTATAACCTCTGTTCCCTGTATGCTCTCCACACCATTTTTCTCTGCCTCTCTTCCTCACCCATTTCATGTTCAGATATGACCTCAAAAATTCCCCCTGAGGGTGTGTCTCATCCTTCTGAGAATAACTATTTATTGATTTGGGAGAGGGGGAATTGCAGAATACATTTTGCCACCTGTGGGTCATCTGGCTTCCTCCCGTGGACAACACTGTGGCTTTCTCAGTTGTTTGGATTCTATTTGTTTTTCATACATTATTATTCAGTGTATTCTCTATCTCACAACTTTGCTTAAAAAAAAAAAAAGGTATGGGTGCTTCATTCCTTCTTCTTGTATTGTACAATTTTAGGAGAAAAGAGAGAGGAGGTATGGGTGTAAGTAGATTCCATGGTGCTACTCGGATCCCAAAGCCCTAAATAATACTTTTAACCATTCACACCAAATACCTCCATGATGGCTCTAACACTGAATCCAAAAGATAACAACAAATGGGGATTTTTAAGAAATACTGATTCTTGGACTCCTCTACTATGTAATCATTCTGAGAGAGAGGCTTATAATATGTTGTTTATTATAAAGCTCTCTGAGTGTTTCTGATACATAGCTAACTTAGAACCTAATAATCATGGACTTAAAACCCCTATTTCAACAAGAAATGTTTTAAGTAAAAAATTTCTTAGGGGAACTGTGCTAATAATCACTATGTTATTTTTCCTTTAAAAATATTCTTCTTGGGTGCCTGGGTGGTTCAGTCAGGTTGAGTCTCTGCCTTCAGCTCAGGTCATGATCTCTGGGTCCTGGGATCAAGTCCTGCATTGGGTTCCGGTTCTGTATTGGGTACCCTGCTCAGTGGTAAGTCTGTTTTTCCTTCTCCTTCTGCCCCTCCCTCCCAGCTCATTCTCTTTCTCTCTCAAATAAAAAAAATCTTAAAACAAACAAATAAATAAAAATATCCTTCTTTGCTTTTTTAACTTCAAGTTAGCTAAAATTATCTTGAGGCTCCTGGGTGGCTCAGTCAGCTGAGAATCTAATTCTTGATTTCGGCTCAGGTCGTGATCTCAGGGTCATGAGATTGAGCCTTGTGTGGAGCTCTGCACTCAGCGGGGAGCCTGCTTGAGATTCTCTCTCTCTCTCTCTCTTCCCTTCCTCTGCCCCTCCCCCCACTTAAAGGCTCTCTCTCAAAAATAAATAAATAAAATATTTTCAAAAAATCCTACTTTGCATTTAAGTTAGCGAAAATGATCTAAATTTACATTTAAAGGTGAATTTCTTTGGTTCTGTAAGCTGAACTACCTCCATGTCTTCCTGAGTATAACAGTTTGAAGAATTTAATTTTCATGTCATTACGTAAATGTTATATTAACATGAACAGGCAAATACAAATAAAGCAGCACAGAAAAAATTATAAAAATGAACACACAAAAAAAGATCAGGGCCATCATGTTTGCTTGTACACTGCAAAAGCAGGTATCAGTTCTCAGCGATTCTAACATGAATACTTAAGTCTGTGCTGTTCATTGGCTAAACTGTAATAACTTAACAAGGGCTACAAATTGATACGTAAATTGTTATTAGCAGTAATCATACTGTAGTCTCATCTCTCAGGAGAGGCTCTTTTATTTCTTTTACACTCCCTAAAGAGTTATTACAATGTTCTGGCTATATAGTAAAATAATAAGAATGTAAAGATTAGATAAAGCAAGCTAATTTTGAAATCGAGTTATTTGAGGTATGGTGTGTCTATTACACGTTGCTTATTCAATTGTTATCACCAAATTCAAAATCAAAATCTTTAGGTGTACAAATGAGTCAAATGACTACAAGCAAGAGGTTAAACGGTTTATGCATAATGGAGAAATCACATACTACAACTTGTCCCAAAGATCAAAGGAATAAAGGCAAACAAAAAACTGACCTGAGGGCAAGTTTTCTCTTATTATGCATTTTCACAGATACCCATATATTCGGTCAAATAAATAATGCTATAAAAATAGGACATACTACATATCAAATTTCAAGTGGAGAAGATTTCTTTAGAAATAAAACTCCAAAACATCTCATCACTGATTAAGTTCACGTTTTCACTTAAAGGGTAAAATCTAGGGCGCCTGAGTGGTTCAGTGGGTTAAGCCTCTGCCTTCAGCTCAGGTCATGATCTCAGGGTCCTGGGATTGAGCCCCACATCGTGCTCTCTGCTCAGCAGGGAGCTTGCTACCCTTCCTCTCTCTCTCTGCCTACTTGTGCTCTCTCTCTGACAAATAAATAAATAAAATCTTTTACAAAATAAAATAAAAGGTAAAAAGTCACCATTTTCAAAGAAGAAAAATTTTAATCGAAGTCTTATAAACCCAAAATAGAACATCCCAATTACTTGTATCCCACATTTGTACCTGTCCAACCAGTATAGGCCGAGCAGTCATGGGGATCGGCTGTCTTCAGCCCTTCTTCCATTTGCTGCAGAAGATCTTTGATTTTGGTCTGGATTCGCCTCGTGAAATTATGTATGATCTGAGAACCAAAAGAATACAGAAACTTAAATTGCACAAGAATAGGCCAATATTACAATAAATACTCTAATAATCTAAGTTTACAGAACAGAAGAGGTAGAAGTTAGATTACTTGGCCCATGTCAATGTTTCACTGGTGAGAGGATATCTCCCTTAATTTTGTAGGTTAAGTTCTTAAATGAGGTAATGCCCTGTGTGGACTACAAGGCATTGGTAGGATTACAAAAAATAAGTTGTAGGAACCAAAGAAAAAAAAATTTTTAAAAGATGGATTGAGTACACAAACGTGTTAACTTCTGTAAGTTAAAGAAAGTAAGAATGATGGCTTAAAAATTACTGACAAGGGGGAAAGAGCTGCAATATAAAACACTAAGTAAAAAAAGACTACAGCAATACAGAAATAGACCTAAAATTACTGATGTACCTTATAAAAAGAAAAATATCAAATGACAAACATATAAAATATTCCCTTAGCAATTAATGCAGTTCAAATATATATGAGTACCAGACTTTGCCTTATCAGAATAATGAAAAAAATTCAAAATATTAAGTCCCAAGGCTGCTAAGAGCTAAGGAAACAAGTTTTCTTAGTCACTGAGAGCCTTTCTCAAGAGTCTTTTATGATTTGTAAAATCTAGCTGCCAGAGAAACTGCTGAGGTATATTAAAATCCATGACCATTTCCTATTTAACCCTTTAATGATTATTTTCTGCTTTCATGTATTTTGTAGTTCTGTTATTAGACACAAATGTATGACTGTGCATCCACTGACAGATTGACTTGTTATAATGAAATGTTCCTCTGTGAGACTCAGGAGGAAATGTTTTTGTGTTACTACACCGTTCGGGCTTTCAAGGCAAATTTCCTGAAATTTGGGATTCTAGACTAAAAGTAAACCTTAGGAATCAAGTTACAACTGTATATATTGTAAGGCATCCAGAGAGGTTTACTTGACCCTGGAGGTATGTGTTTATATTTCAGGGGGATGAGGCCGTGACACAGGGATATACTTCTGAGTTGTACTACTATAGAGAACTGGGCTTCTCACTTTCATAGAGAAATCTATTTACATTCCAAAGACTTAGAGTATGGTATTTCCAATGAAACTCTCCCAGAAGGAGAAGGGAAGACAGTTGCCTCCTTTCCATTTGTAAAAAGCAGAGAAAGGTTCAGCTTCTTCCTTATTTGCCTACAATACATAGACTTTGCACATGGAAGACATCTGACCTAGGTTTCACTGTGTTGCCCCACAGGGAAGACTTGAGACAGATGGAATCACTCACAGGTTATAGTCTGTCTGATAAATAATAAATCTGTGATCCAGAAACCTCTTGTGTAAATTCAGGAAAAAATTAATAGATAAACATTAAAGGCCTCAACCAGGGTGATGTCAGCATCACTGCAGCATTAAGATTAGGCATCCCTTGTTTTGTCCTCCCTTGAACAATAAAAATTAGGCATCCATCCACAAACAGAAGTGCTTTTGTGTGAGTTGTGGAACCCAGCACCTTACACCAAGGACCCATGGGCAGTCCAGCCCACCAGTCTATCAGGTAATAAGCAGAGGCTTTGATACTGGCTGTGGAACCTACAGGAGACTGGGAACTAGTTGTCGCCCTTGCCCCCAAGCTGTGATCGAAAGCGCATGCAGAACCCGAACTGAACAATCAGATCAGATCTGAAAACCTCTGCAGAAGTCCAGGGTTTCAGAGCAAAAGTTCCAACAGTCCAATAGAGGAAAATAAAATGAGTTCGTGTGCATTAAATCGGGTAAGAGCTTTTCTTTATCAGCATCACTCCTTCCCGAAGGTGGAACAGCATAGGGCGAAATAGATGCCCATGTTTTCTCCCAAAGGGAAAGGGAGAGCCCTCAAGTGCCTAGTTTTCAAATCTGTGTGGGACTCTGCTGAAAAGACTCACTCTCTCATGGCATCCAGAGCATTGCTGACAGAGCTCTACAAGTGGGGAGAAGAAAATCAGGCAGTAGCATGTAAGATTCTCAGAGCAGAGTGCATGAAAGGGACAAAGTTCCTGCAGATGTGTTCTGACTCAGACATAGGTTAATGAAAAGTTAAGGAAACATGACATACCCAAAAGTCACAATAATCTTCCACTAACCAAACCCAAAGACATGAAAATGTATGATTCACCCAATAAAGAATTCAAAATAGCTGTTTTAAGGAAACTCAATGAACTACAAGAAAATGCAGAAAGAAAACTCAATGAAATCAGAAAATGAAATACATGAACAATATAAGAAATTTAACAAGGAGATGGAAATCATAGAAAAGAATCAAAGATAAATTCTAGAGCTAAAGAACTTAATGAAATAGAAGACACAGCACAGAGAATCAAAACATAGTAGACCAAATATAAGATAAAATCAGTGAGAGGATAGGAAATTTGAAACAACACAGTCTGAAGACAAAAGAGAAAAAAAAATCAAAAAGAGTGAAGAAAGCCTATGTGATCTCTAGGACATCTTCAAAACAAAACAACAATATCTGAATCAGTTCCACAAAGAGAAGGGGGCAGAAACCTTATTTAAAGAAATGATAGCAGAGAACTTTCCAAACCTGGGAAAACATTGGGACATAATAAAGAGATCACCACATTAATTTAATCTGAAATGTCCTTGTCTAAGACACATTATAATAAAACTATCAAAGATCAGGCTGGAGGAGTGCTGACAACACTGACTCCATCTCTGGCCCTCCATCTTGTTCTTCCTGTTCACCTGATGACCTCTCGAGGCTACATGCTCTGGGCCCCTTGGAGATCAATACACACACCTTAGAAATGCCCATCAGGGCCAGGATGGGGGGAGGCTTGCTCTGGCTTCCCATGAATCTGATAGAGATACCATAGTCTCACCCCTTCCTGAGGCTCAGGTGATGCCATAAGAGGTAATTAAAGATTAACTGCCAATCAGATACATGCAGGTCCTGTGAAATGCATGCGAACCCTTTGGTCTCTCTACAGGGCCCTTCTGTGTCCCCACCCTCTATAAAATCTCTGAACTAATGTCTGGACTTTGCAGAGAATGACTACAAAGTGACTGGATCATCCTCTACCTGATTCCCCATCAGTAAGTTCCCCTGAATAAAACTCTTGTAAACTGTATGAAGTTGCCTGCTTTGTTTCCCAGTCTCAAAGTCCTTCTCCATTTGGGGGATGATGTAGGAAAGATGGTAGGGTTCGAAGCCAAGGGCCAAAAAAGGATTCTTGAGACATCACAGGTGCAGAGAGGTGGTTTTGTGGGGACAGGACCCGTGGGTGGAAAAAGTTGCAA
This sequence comes from Mustela nigripes, assembly GCF_022355385.1. Taxonomy (NCBI): domain Eukaryota; kingdom Metazoa; phylum Chordata; class Mammalia; order Carnivora; family Mustelidae; genus Mustela; species Mustela nigripes. The sequence continues at coordinate 101,206,740 of NC_081560.1, read as the reverse complement.
TGAGGTCATGAGGGGTGGTGATTATATACCTACAAGTTGGGAGGGGGCTTAGGGATAGCATAAGTCTCTAAGGAATTTTGAAAACAAAGTTTTCAAAAAAGAAAACAAAACAAAACAAAAAAAAGAAAACAAGGTTTTCAGGACCTTAAAGGCACTTAGCCATTGTTGGGAAAAGGTCATTTATTACCGTTTAATAAAACCTTAGTCATGAGATCCTTCAAATGCATATCAGGGGGCCATACATTTAGGGGATGATTGCCAACACATATCTTATGGGATTTAGAGATAAAGGAAAATTTCTGAAGAAATTTTTATATGTTAAAGCAGACTTACAGGATGGGGAGGGGGGTTGGGCTAAGTGGGCCTTTTGCCCTTAGCAAGGTGTTGGCATTGGGGCAGTTGAGTCCCTAGAGGAATGTCACTCTGCCTGTTTCAAGGACTTGTCAGTGGGCTGTAAGTAATAATGATATTTAATAATTTATTTTCTTTTCTTCTGTCTCTGTTTCCCTCATCAGGAGATACTTTACTGTCCCTCTCCTACCTTCTAAAACAACATAAAGAGAGAAACCTAAAGATAGTAAGAGAAAAGATTAAAACCTACAAAGGAACGTCCAATGGAATTTCTCAGCAGAAATCTTACAGGCTAAGAGAGACTAGGATGGCTTATTCAAAGTGCTGGAATACTGACACATGATTAATGAAGTTAATTAATTAAGTTCATCTACTTTTGGCTTATTACAAAGGAACGAAAGACATGTGGAGCCACTGGTAAACAGGTCTGCCCCATTGAAAAAGCTACCATGTGGAAGAATATACTTCTAGAAATTGTAAAATGTATTCATTAAGTAGCCAATTCACAGAATGCTTGTGGAACAGACAATCCATAATTGTTTACTTCTTAGTCTTCATTAGAAATTAAGGTCCCTAAGGGTTAAGAATCCTAATCAATACACATCATTAAAACTAAAAGAAATACCAAGACTAAAATTAAAACTAAAAGAAATAACAAGACTAAAAGGAAACAACTGTATTAAAAGTAGGCTAAGAAAAAGTACAATATTTTGGATAAGGAAAGATATGTTTTTTTGTTAAAGAAAAGAAGTGGAACTGTGTCCTAGTAAAATGACTGGTTGTTCCAGGATAAGAAAGAGATAAAACCTGAATGGATGGGAAGGTTGTGGAAAAGGAGTCTTGGGAAAGGAATTTTCTGTGTCAGCAAGCAAGCTAAGATTGGAATGAATTCAAGTTTTTAAAGAATGAGTTTGAATATCAAATGGACATGCGCAAGATTAGAATTTGGTTTTCTCCCTGCTAAAAGGAACTTTTCTTGGACTATTGGTCTATGAAGAGGCTGTGAAAGGTTTGTCTTTACTTTTTAAGTAATCGGCCCAGAAAGCAAAGATTGTATATCTTATTAAAGTAATTTTCTGTGCTTAATGTTGTCTCTATCAAGATTTTGATTACTTCGGAGCACTGAGTCTTCAATATTATAAGAGTTGAGTTTTGTTCTCAAATCCGCAACCTTGTGAATTTGCCTTTAAAACCTTGTGTGGCCACTGTGGTTATGTGAATGGCTAAGTATTATTTCATCATGATCTATGATCCTATTTAGTCAAATGCTCCAAAGAGTTGGCATTTTGGCAACTTGCCAAAAATCAAATTCTAAATTGTATGTTTGACATTAAAACAACCTGATTCTTCTGAGGGTCCCTGGAAGATCTCAAAGGATTTGTCTCTTAACCTTGTAAAGCAGAGATAAAAAACGAAATACGTTTATTTGGTATGTTAAATTACATGGGGATCATTGACAAATAAGTGATGATAAACTTTCCCAGGGTAGGTAGGGGTCAAGAGGAGGCAGCCCCAAGTCAAGATGGGCCACTTTTGCATGAACACTATTTTGAATTAAAAGTAACCAAAATCCAGGGGTGGCTGGGTGGCTCAGATCACCATCTCAGGGCCCTGGGATGGAACCCCACATTGGGCTTCCTGCTCAGCAAGGAATCTGCTTCTCCTTCTCCCTCTGCCTCCCCTCCCCCCTGCTCTAAAATAAATCTTAAAAAAAAAAAAAAAAAAAGTAATCAAAACCCAGCAGAGGCAGGAAGAGCTCTCTGTCTCCCCCACAACTGCCTAAATTTACATTGGAAAGGACAGACTGCAATAGGAGAGCTAGTAAAAGAGACTCCCCTTTACTTAAGGAACTCATCTGTGTAATATGGTAACCTTGTTTTTTCCGAACATCCCCTTTCACCTCCTTGCTAAAGGTCTTTCTCCCCCTTTCTGTCCTCAGAGGTCCCCCCACCTCTCTTATGTCGATCTGATTCTAAGTCCAGCTAGAAGGACCATAGGGCAAAGCAAGGTCTTCCACCCCAACAGGTGTATGTGTACAGATGTCTGTTCCAATATGTCCAATTATCTTAAACTGTTTCACACCACAGAAATTACTACATTTCCTTATCAAATGAACTTTCATCGCATCTTTAACCATGGCCATTGTTTTAAGTCTTTGCTCATTTATAGTCATTGTCTTACTCTGATGCTTTTGCAAATGTGCTTCATCTTCAGAGAGATACACAACGCTAAAAATTCTGACAAATAGTCTAGAATACAGATTTCACCTAGCTTTAGGATCATAAAACTGAACTATGTAATAATTTCCAGAACTAATAAAAAAACTGGATTGGAGCAGAACAAGAATTAACAACATGGGACTTATTGAGCTGATGAGAATTAGAACTTTTTCTTTGAAACATCAGTGGACCCTTAATTTTTCCTCCAGATATAAGAAAACCTCTTCTCTCCACTCTTAAGCTATTTGTGACAGGCAATAAGAATACAAAATACATGGGGAACCAGGGAGGTGAAGTGGGGCTTGGAACATTTAGATCAGTTGAGGGAGGAGGGGTTAACTGGTAAGCGTCTGGGTTTAGCAAACGTGAGCAGCTATGCTGATATTCACATCTTCCTTTATTTCTACTTTCCCCTGCGAAGTGAACATTTGTTCAAATAAGCAAGTCCTGGGCACTCAGACAAGACCCATTCAAATGACGCTACTGTTTATGAACAATATTTTGGTTGGTGTTCCTCTGCTGTAAATACCAAGGGCAGGGACCAGGGGCCAGACCCGATTAAACTCGGCCTCAGGGAGACTAGGAACAGATCGTCAGGGGGCACGTGTGCAGCTCCAGAGGCTGGAGGGCGTGCAAGGGCCCGTGACAGAAAATACACCTGCACGTCGACCGCCACCACAGCCCTGATATTCACTCCACGTGCCAAGAAACAGAAGCTTCATCAATGTGTTTCAAAGGCACAAGAGGCCAGGAGGCGCCTATCAAAACGCACGTTGTTAACAAAACAGAAATCCATAACCCTTCCTCCCGGAAGCGGGCAGCTTGCTAACGGAGAAAGCGCGCCCAGAAGCCATCCCTCTCTCTCCGATTCCCTCCAGCTCCCAGGGTGGGACCCGCTCTCGACACCGGGCGCGGAGAGGTGACGTCAGCGAGCCTTAGGGGCGGGGCGGGACTGGTGGACGCTACCATCGCCACCACCCCCCCTCACCTGGCGCGGCCCAAGGCCCGGCTAGCGCCCACCGCCGACTCACCTTTCCGTCGTTGTGGAAAGGGAGGCCAAGCTCGTCGGTGGTGGGCGGGGGGCGAGTACAGCCCGTCTCCTCGGCCGCTCCGGCGGCGAACACCGCGGAGGCAGCGGCCTCGTAGTCCGGGAAGGGATTGGCGAACGCCCGCTCCTCCATCTCTGCTTCCCCGCCCAGATGGAACTTCAGTCTCTTTGACATGGTCTCGCCCATCTCAGCCGCGCGCTCTTTCCCTTTCACGGGGGCCGCGCAGCACGGCGGGCGGGCGGGGACAAACCTCCTGCCGAGGCGCCCCGATTCGAGCAACGCTCTGCGAGCCCGAGGGTGTCGCGCCGCCGCCTCTCTCCGGGACCCTGCCCGGCGGGGGCCGAGGGCTCCCTTTACGAAGGCCGCCAGCTGCGAGGACGAGCGGGGCTTCGGAGCTGGTGGGAGCCTCTCCGGGGGGCCTGCCTCGCGGCGGGTGGCTGGCACATCTGGCGGCAGCTGCTGTGCTCCACGTGGTGCCCCGGCCCCGCCCGGACGCCGACTGGGCCGCCGATCCCCGGTGGCGCCGGCTCGGGTCAAGCTGCCCAGCCGGGAGCGAGCAGGCTCCGCGGGGAGCGCTCAGGCCGGACCCTCCGCTGCGCCGGGCAGGTCAGAGTCCGCTCACGCCTCTCCGCGTCGCCCCTTCGCTGCCGCCGCCGGCTCTCGGGCAGCGGCCTCGCGGGGACAGGGACCCGCGGCTGGCACAGCTCGTCCGCGGCGACGCGCACGGCAGGTGCCGGAGTCCCCGGGCTCTGGAATCGCTCCCGGGGTCGCCGCGCCCGGCTCCTCTTCTGCGTCCGAGACCCTCTCGGGATTTTCTAGAGAAAGCCGAAGGACCGCGCGTGGCTCTTCCCGCAGGAGAAGCCTGTAGAGAATAATCGCTGTCATTCAAGGTGTGTGCGATTTGCAGACCAGGGAAAGCGCGTCCCTAGACGCGCCATCATCAATCTGCATTTTCACCAGCCGGGAGGTTCCGCCGCTGTCCTCGGCCCCCGGTGCGCCAGCCACGCGAGCAGCAGCGGCTCCTTGATATTAAGGAAAAAAATTTCTAAAGAAAAGAATTTCAAAACAGCCTACAACACTGCAAGGATAGTGTCTCCCAGGGGCAGGGGGAAACAGTCCCTCCTATTCATCACAGTTGGGAGGGGGGGTGTCTGGAGGAGGAGCCACAGGCCTTTTTTTTTTTTTTTTTTTCCTCTTCACGTTTTATTTCAGACCCTTTGTTTGAATAAACATATCTTTGGTAACAAGAGGTAATGTTAAGCATACTTAATCATCCAACTATTTAATTGACCTGAAAGATTTCTCCAGGATTAACTTAATTGCCAGGGAAAGTAACATGCATAGTTAAAGGACAAGCAAATAAATCTTGCCATTTATGTAATCACAATATGGTTAACAACAGTCTTTATTGGTTCTCTTTGTTCTTGTTACCTTAATTATTTGGCACCAAACACATAATGATTTTTCCTTGAGGAAAATATCTTCTCTTCCCCTCCCCCATTTAAGTATTGACTGAATGCCAGGTGATGCTAGGTGATGAAAAATTGACATTAAAAAGATAGTTTTTGCCCTTCAGGTTCCTAAAGTTAATGGATGAAAAAGGTAAGGATTATGGCATAGGGAGAGAAAGATTTTTTACCCCCCTGGAACCAAGCAGGATGCATTAGTATAACAAAATTGACATGACAGAGGAAAACAGGTATCAGACAGGAAGGGATAAATCTTGCCTGTGGTCTGCCTCCCAGGACTGCCTGTAGGGTTGTCTCCCCCAGGTGCACAGGGCTGTGCATGTAAAACAGCCCCTGCTGATGGGATGGCCACCCGTGATAACCATGTAGGAGGAAATAATTTTAAAGGGATTACTCAGCACAAGTATCCTCAGAGTTCAAGGAAACAGCTGTACAACAGTGTGCCTGTATAGCTGTGTCCCTTGAGGGCCGGCTCCACTTTCTGCTTCATTTCCAACCCTCAGTAAAGGAAATTTTCGAAAATTTTCTTATTGCTCCCAGTTTTCATGCGTTCACCTGAAGGATATTGAATTCCCTGACTACTGATGTTCAGCTGCCTCAGAAACCAGCCCTCGCCCCCTTCCAGGGACTTCACTAGACAAAATTACACAGCAGATGTTCACGCAAGCCTGTGTTATATAGGACACCACAGGCAGGTGTGGCAGAGACAGCCACAGCTGGCTTTGCTATGGAAGTCTGGTGACCATTTGCCCTCGCTGTGAAGGGAAGATCATTTTTTTTCTCATTCTTAAAATTTGGTGGCTACCTGCAGACAACTGATGGCAAGTACACGAAAGAAGGACAGCCAATATTTTCGAAGGCTGGAAAATTTAAAATCAATTTAAGGAATTGGCATATTTTGCTAAATACTGTCAGGTCTGCTGTTAGTGGAAATTTTACTTACACCAGTTTGCAGGGGAGTAAACAGTTCTTTCTTCACACTCCTGTTCCCTGGAGGCTTTTTAATACAGAAGATGTGGGGATCCCTTCTGCTGCCCTGTCAAGCTGAAGGACCATCTTCCTCCAGTAGCCACTCTTTAGTAGCAAAGACTTAGGTCAGTGCCTTGAAGTTACAACTTTCTATTCACTTAAGGCCAGACCAGATTCTTAGGGTGTCCTTTCCTACTCGTCTATGCAAGTAAGGGGGGGACAGTTATAAGGATTGATGTAAAAAACCAATACCTGGGCTTGGTGAGGACAACTGGCAATTCCTAACAAAGGAATCTAACTGGGAGAGGGGAACACCTGTGTTGACCTGGCTGGAACTAGGACATCACTCAAGACTGGGAACTCAGAGGGTCCAGGTGATGAGGGGAAAGAAGACAAGCTAAGGACAAAGCAGAAGCACAACCCCCCCCCCCCCACACACACACACGCACACACCATGGGATATGTGACACTCCTCATGTACTCCCGGCTGCCCTAAATGAAAAACAAATAGTTAACCTATAGAGACCAAAATCCTAGAAGACTTGAGTCTACCTCAATTTACAAAACCCTTAGCAGCGTTTTGAGGAAAATTCTTTTGAAACCTCCCTTTTCCCTTAATTCCCCCATCCCATAATATCTAATCAACCACCCCTCACAATGCTGGGACAGCAGCTCTTCTGCCCCTGGGTCCTGTCCCCATGCTTTAATAAACCACTATTTTGCACCAAAGATGCATCGGGAATTCTTGCTTGTCGGCTCCAGACCTCACCCGAACAAACCTCACCTGTATTCCAAAACCACATCACGGGGAGTGAATCTTCCTCCTGTAGGAGACAGGTTTTCCTGAGAAGGTGAGCAGGGCTGCATGGCAGAATCTTCTAGGTAGCATGAATGCTGGCAGAAGGGTCAGGTGAAGGAGCACCTCTTGAGTCCATGTGAAGGCCTGAGGTTTTGTTTGTTTGCTTGTATTTTGATTAGTAAATATCTTTTTATTTATTCTCCAGATGTGTGTCATATGACAAGCTTTTAGATTTTTCTGCGTTCCTAAGCCACTGAGTGAGTCCTCCAGTCCTTTCTGTGTTTTCCAGAGCTGCCCAAGACCCCCCAATGAAGACTTTTCCTTTGCATAGTGCAAGGGGAAGCCCCAACAGGCAGACCAATAAATTCCCTTCTTCTTACACAGCAATTCGCTTTTGAGATTGCCCTACACTCTGTCCCTCCAGCAGGGTCCAGGTTGTTGGCTTGCTGGGGGAAAACAGGCTGGTGCAGGGATACGGAGGGGAGATTTGCTTTACCCCCATTCTCTGTTGATTTGGAGGATGGTTCCTTCCAGCTTCAAGCCATATATGCCATACAGCTCGAACTGACAAATTTGATCCCTTAAGCTCATGACTGGTTCTCAAAGTATCATCAGGGACTTTTGGGGAGCAGCTGTAAAGCTAAAAATGTTTTTCTTTTTTTCTTTTCCTTCCTTCCTACCTCTTTCTTTCTTTTCTTTTCTTTTTTTTAATTTTGAGAGTAATTTAGTATGTTAACGTAAACATACAACTATATTCTAATGTCATTATTTGAAATATAAAGAAACTGATGCTCACAGAACTAAAATAACTCATCGGCCACGAGGTTGTTTTTTCCCTTGTCCTTTTCTTTAAATTTAAACAAATTTGTACCATGATATAACAAATAAAGTAAACGCCATGAAGGAAAGCAGCAGTTTGCACTATACCCATCTAGAACCCAGGGCAGGTGCAGTAGACAGAAGTGGTAGTCATCAGGATAGCATAAAGAATAGAGTCGATAATATTGTAATAACTGTATGGTGACAGATGGTGACTGTACTTACCATGCTAAGTATTACACAATATATACAATTGTCAAATCAGTATTTTGTGCACCTGAAACTCAACTATAGCATTGTGTGTCTACTATACCTAAATAATAAAAACTAAAACAACAATAACAACACATCAATTAGGTAACATCATGAAAAACTGGTTTGCAGTATCAAACTGTCCACTTAGATTTCTTTCCTCTTAACCATCAGAGGTCTCCTATCGTCTCCAGTTTCTTCATTGTGTTTTGTGTGAAATCCATCATAGAGTGGGAATTTTTGGACCAACACCAACGGCAGCACACGCTGGGGTTCACGTTTCTGGATGTGGATGTTTACTGTAGATTTACCGCAATGATCTTCAACATAAAGTCTCTGTAAACTAGATAAGCAATTGCAGCTGTTCTAGTACCACTGGTGACTGCTGGAATCCACTCAGCTGGAGCTCGGGAAGTCACTCTTTGCTTACAAGGCATGTGCCCAGGACACTGAGCACAAATGGACTTGTGTAGACAGTGCCGTCAAGGTGTGAGAGGAGTTCTCAACACATTATTTGCTTTTCTCACTACCATTCTCCCATGAGCATACAGTGGGGTTTTCTAGAGGCAACATGGTATAAGATGTCATCGCAGATTTAATAGAGAAGCAAATATGAGAGTTGAGCTATCTTCTCTTAGCCAGGTGTAAAGAAATTTTGTAAAAATGTAAAACAATGCCACTTTCCTCATGTGTATTATTTCGGTTTTGAAAATAGTTACCTTTCATAAAAATATGTTGTTTACGTTAACCTATTGCATGTAATTTACATTATGTTACCAAATTAATAGTTAAAATTTTTTAGTATTAATTTCTAAATTGGTACCTATTAATAGATGTTGTCCACACAAAATTTCTTTGGGATTCTCAGTAAATTTTAAGTGTAAAGGGATTCTAAGATAAAAAATTTAAGAATTGATGCCTTCAAACCTATGGAATGGAAGATATTTGCAAATGACATAAAGATAAAGGGCTGGCATCCAAGATCTATCAAGAACTTCTCAAACGTAACACCCAAAAACAAATAAGCCAGTGAAGAAATGGGCAAAAGTCATAAACAGTCATTCTCCAGAGAAGACATACAAATGGCAACAAGACACTTGAAAAAATGTTCAATATCAGTCAGCAGCAAGGAAATACAAATCAAAACCACAATGAGATACCACCTCATACCTGTCAGAATGGCTAAAATTAATAACACAGGCGACAACAGATATTGGCAAGGATGAGGAGAAAGGGGAAACCTCTTGCACTGTTGATGGGGATGTAAATTGGTTCAGCCACTCTGGAAAACAGTATGGATGTTGTTCAAAAAGTGAAAAGTAGAGCTAACTTATGACCCAGCAATTGCACTACTGGGTACTTATCCAAAGAATGCACATAAAATGGTTATGCAAAGGGCACATGCACCACAATGTTCATAACAACCGTGTCCACAATAGCCAAACTGTGGAAAAAGCCTAGAGGTCCATCAACAGATGAATGGATAAAGAAGGTGTGATATATATACATATATATATATATATATATGTATATGTATATGTATATATATATGAATATTATGCAGCCATCAAAAAGAGTGAAATCTTGTCATTTGCAACGACATAAATGGAACTAGAGGGTATTATGCTGAGCAAAATAAATCAGTCAGAGAAAGACAAATACCATGATTTCACTCCTATGTGGAATTTAAGAGATAAAACAGAGGATGGGGATGAACAGAGGAGGGGAAGAAAAGGAAAAATAAAATAAGATAAAAAGAGGGGGAGAAAAGGAGGCAAAGCACAAGAGACTCTTAACTGTAGGGAAAAAACTGAGGTGTGCTGGAGGAGAGGTGAGTGGGGGGACGGGGTGACTAGGTGAGGGGTATTAAGGAGGGCCCTTGATGGAATGAGCACTGGGTATTAAATACAACTGAGGAAATCACTAAATTCTACCCCTGAAACTAATAAAACACTAAAAACAAAAAAACACAAAAAGGGAATTGCTGCCTTCAGCAAGCTGTTCCATTGGGCATATTTTATTTCAGAGATATGGAAAATACAAAGCAGTCCAATGTGTGGACGAATATTGCAAAGTGTACATGGCAAAGAACACTTATCTCCTGCTGTTTCCTGCCTCCTGTTTTCTTTTTTTACTATGTCTCCCTGTGACAACTCATGTATTTTGATGTCATTTATATAATTTCTTATTTTGTGGGACTCAATTCATGACTGAAAGGTGATGATCAAAGAAAAGCTAAGTGTTTCTTCAAACATGTCAAAGGAGAGTAAGAAGTTACTGACCCAAATTTTGTGTCTAGTGATGGAAGTTTCAACAGATTTGAAGCCTGTGCTGAAATTCAGAAGGTAAGTTGGACGCTAGTGCTTATACTATACTTGTAGAACCCCAAAGCATTTTAGCTTTTAACCAAGCTGGGTTTCTGTAAGTTTTCCCAGGAAGACGTGATGGCACATTGGAGAACATCTTTTTCTGCTTTTGTCCATGTGGCAGCTGTCACGTGGGTTCTCTGTGGCACTGCACGTGGCTGCTGACCACAGGGCCTCTGCTCTCATAGGGCTTGGTGGGGACTGCTGAAGAGGTTCTTAGCAGAGGAGGGCGTGGTCATCCTTAAAGACTCTGAGTCAAAACAGACAATTGCATTTTCTTCCATGCTCTCTTTCTACCTAGGATCAAAATCTGTCATGATCATCCAAAATATCGAATTCGATTTCTAGCTTTTGGTAGGAATTTGTGAGGATCTAACTTTTTCAGACTGAGGGACAGACAATGAGGCAGAAAGGAAGCCAGAAGCTGGTGAGATCCCAGGAAAGGTGATGGAGAAGCAAGAGGTGTCACCGAGGTACAAGCACAATTTCTGCACGACTCAGTCTGGACACCCCACCTCATGAAGAAGGCTTCTCTGGAACACGAGGTCAGGACCTGAGGTGGAAAGAGGAGCCGAACTTAAAACACTGTGCTTATGCGATGCTGGTAACTGGGCTTCATGTGGGAGACTCGGGCCAAGGGTTGTGCTAACATTACCATCTCCACCCCACTTTCTTATCAAGGCATGTGTCCGTGGGGCACCATTCCTCAGCTGTCCTTCTGGAACCTGACCTGAGGAGAAAGGCCACACTGAGAACAGAAAACTCTGGAGAGAAGCTCATCTAGAGAGTCCCAGAATGTAAGAGACATAAGGATTTACTCAGATAGGAAATTAAAGGTACAGCAGGGATCTCACTGCTGGGGTTCAGATATCTCTGAGAAGGTCTGGGGACTTTTCAGGCAGGCCCAACACCAGGCATTTTGCAAGAGTTAGTCTTCTCGTCACCCTCCGAGAGTCAGATATAACCATCTGGCGCAGCAACAAAGCCTCAGTTGTTTGCAGGCATGGTGTGATTCGGAGAACAATGTGGGTGGAATTGGGGCTTGTCCTCAGCTCAACCTGCCACGGGTGGTAGGAAAAGAGAAAGTCACATTGAAGGAAAGATGGGCTTTAGCAATCTTGTGTATTTCCGGCTGTGCATTTCTTCCTTCTTACTACAGACCAGGCACAACCAGGTGCCAGACACAGTGTGGTGCCCTGCAAAGGAGAACCAGCACCCAAGGGAGCAGACTTATTCATGAACATAGGAGACGTACTATGAAGACTCCCATGTATTTGGGAGGGGGTCGGTTTGCAGGTAATGAGCCAGTGAAATGTAATTACTGTTCATGTGATCCTACTCATAAGCTAGGGGGCTCTGCCCTACCTGGCACACAGAGCAATTGCAGAGGTAAAGTCTTTCTGAGACAAAAATACAGTATTTTTTGGTAATGAGTATTGTAAGATAACTTCTCTACTTGGTTGACTGCTCTGCCTCCATCTAGCTAATTATCTCCTTCACTCTTCTCCATGCAAGAAATAGGCCTCTCCTGATGCAAGCTGAACCTCATTTGGGACAGCCCTCCCCACCCCTTCATTTATGAAGAAAGAGTTGACTAGCTAGTTAACTCCCTGACTCCCAAAGCAGATAATGACATGGAGAGGTCCACCTCATATCCAACACATTGCATTCCATTTCTAAGAACTACTCAGAATAATCTATGAAAACAGAAGATAGATTAGTGGTTGTGTGGGATTTAGGGGAGTAGAGGTTGGGTTGGAGTGATGGTTAGGAGGTATGAGGTGACTTTTTGTGGTGATGAGAATCTTCTAAAATTGGTGTTGGTGATAGTTGCAAAACTTTGTTACGTACGAAAACCTAATGAATCGTACACTTTCAATGAGTGAATTATGTATGAATTACATCTCAATAAAGCATTATACTGGAGGGACTGGTAGCCAATTCCTAGACAGCAGAGTGCTATGATCCTACTCTCCAAAAATATAGGTGAAAGAAAGGACTGTTCTAACTTGCACTATGTGAGGTAGAAAGAGACTCAAGACACCTGGGTTCCATGTTGGAACACAAATCATTATTGATTATTGTTGAAAAAGAGGGTTGTGGGAGTAGGCATTGCATGACACTGTTTGAATGTGCTCTAATGTGGGCCCCTTGAGACTTAGCAGGGGGATAGAGATAACAAAATGCCTCCCTAGGCCTTTCCTCAGAATTCCCTAAGTTCCTCTTCCATCCTAGGATTGGCGCAGTCTGGCAGTGCAGTCTGGGTGGGGAGTCCCAAGCCCTGACAAAACATACAAGGGCCCACTCCCATTTCTTTTCTTCATAGCACTCACCCCTATAGGGTACAAACCAGGAGCTCCAGGAGTAGTAGCTCTGAGGTCTTCCTGGGGTCCCCATGCCTGACCCAGATTCAAAGAGAGTGGCCTAGAGAGTGATTAGGCCATAAGAATGAGGCTGATACACTGATTCAAATTGTTTATGTAAATAGTGGTCCTGTAAAACACCTGCCATGGGCCCTACACACCCTAAAGGATGACTTCCCCAACCTCAGAAATAAGGTTAGTGGAGAAGAAGGAATGTCATGTGACTCTCTCACAGACAGTATACGTGGTTAACAAGGGATACACAAGAATACACTATTTCTTCTAGAAATGATATTGGAAAATGATATCCACATGCAAAAGATATCTTATACCATACACAAAAGATATCTTAGACCATTTATCTTATGCCATACACAAAAATCAGCTCAAAATGCTTAAAGACTTAAACATAAGGCCCCAAACTATAAAATTCCTAAAACAGAGAAGAAGCTTTATGGCACTGATCTAGGCAATGATTTCACCAATGATTTTGTGACACCAAAAACACAAGTAATGAGAGCAAAAATAATCAACTAGGGCTGTATCACACTTAAAAGCTTCCATACAGCAAAAGAAACAATCACCAGGGTAAAAGGCAATCTGTGGAAAGGGAGAAAATATTTGCAAACCATATATCTGAGAAGGGGTTAATCTCCAAAATATACAAGAAACTCCTACAACTCAACAGTGAAAAACTAATAAATGGATTTAAAAAATGGACTAATGGGACACCTGGGTGTCTCAGTGGTTTAAAGCCTCTGCCTTCAGCTCAGGTCATGATCCCAGGGTCCTGGGATCAAGCCCTTGTCAGGCTCTCTGCTCAACAGGGAGCCTGCTTCCCCGCCCCCCCCCCCTCCTGCCTCTCTGCCTATTTGTGATCTCTATCTGTCAAATAAATAAGTAAAAAATATTTTAAAAAATAAAATAAAAAATGGACTATGAACTTGAATAAAATAGTCAAATTTGTAGAATAAATAAATGAAATGGTGGTTGCCAGGAACCGAGGGAAAAGGGAAATAGGGAGTTACTAAAGAACAGGCATAAAATTTTAGGCAAATGGAATGAAAAAGCCCTGGAGATCTGCTATACCACTTTGCACATACAATCAACAGTAATATATTGTACACTTAAATATCTGTCAAGAGGGTAGATCTTGCTAAGTGTTTTTTTCCAAAATAAAATAACAACAAAGAAGAGGTATGTTCAGCTACATCTCCCCTATAATTTGTGCTGTTGTTTATATCATCTACATATGTTATAAACATCACAATACACTGTTAAACTTTAAACGTAAATTAATATAATGAATGAATTAATATTTAAAATAAATTAATAGAATCTTAAAAATTCAAACTCTGTGTCCCCTGCAGTGAGCAGCAGCTGAAATCTCTGTTATTTCAATTTTCAGCTGTTACTATGTAGCTGGGCTCACTGGAGTCTCCCAGGCATGTGTCGTTTATCAAATCAGCCAAGAATTTGGGCAGATTTTACAATCAGATTTTAGCATTTATTCCTTTTGTCTTCCTGTCATCCAGGATTTATTCCCTAACTTTCCATCTGCTTTGCCAGCCCCACATTCTGTCATGGGACATCTCAAGCCAGTCAGTCTGAGGCTGAGGCTGCCTTGAGCTACCTGTGGACTGAGGAGAACCTTCTGGGCAGAAGCTGCATAACTGCCTATCTCTTGCCTACGGGGCTTCCTGATTTTCAAAGAATGACTGCACTCCTGTTTCTTCCTGCTTTGGGTCATACTCCAGTACCTGGACACATTTAAAAAGACATTTTAAGATTTTTAAATTCAGATTTTATAATAAGTAAAGAGTTACAGTTTGGCAAAATCATTCCAGTATAGCCTCCAGAACTCCTTTCTGTTAAATATTCTTCGATAGCATGATTTTACTGTCTGCATGAGATGCCACTGTATGATCTGCCAGATCTTATCTTACCAGTCTACTATTATTAGACATTTAGTTGTGTCTATTTGTTTAATAAGTGATAATAAGAAGATATTAGTGGCCACCAGATGGCCACCAAAGTGATCATGTGGCAGTACCCCTGTGTTGTACAGCTTTGGGTGAGGCCGCTCATACTGTGTTATACCTGAAGCATCCCTGGAGCACAACTTAGGATGTGGTTAGCACACTGTGGAGGTGTGCTTTGCTGTGGTCATATCTGGGAATCCCTGGGGCCCTTTCTGGGGAAAGGGGGATATGAAGCTCTTGGGGATCCCAGTGAAATTATGAGTTAAGGACTTGGAACTGAATAATAGCTTTGTTGTTAACCCTAAAATTACAAGTCATGCCCTTTATGGGGTTGTCTATGTCTCATGCTGCTGTGGAAAGTATGGATTACATATGGTCTCAAAATCATTGGGTCCTTTCTTCTTTTACACTTACCTTTGGTCTTTCTGAATCTCTTTCACCTTGTCTGACCTTGAGCCCATTCCTTCTCCATTGTTCCCATACTCAGCTCCAGGAATTAGCGTGGCTCTGTCTGTATAAAGTAGAGAGTGGCACCTTGATAACAGGACATTTTTGAAGACTTGCCTAGGGAAGAAGAGAACATTCTTTATTGCTGATTTACCTTTAGGAACTCTCTTGCTGGGTAGCGCTTGGCTTAGAAGAGAAAACATCTTCACACACAGACACATACACAAAAAGACATAACTATAGTTTTTTTCCTGACCTGGATATTTTAAAGATTCTTATTTTGATTGAGAGGACTTTGGATATAATAAGACTTTAAACATTGCATTTACTTTCCTTTATATTCCGTTCTAGGAATATAACATCTTGACTGACAATTTATATATAAGGCTACACAACTAAGATAATAAAATATTATGTATTGCAAAGGAAGAAAAAAGGAAGGAAGGAAGGAAAGAAAGAAAGAAGGGGAGGATGAATGAGGGAGTAAGGGGAAAGAAGAAGGGAAAAAGACAAAAGAAGGATGTAGGGAAATGATGAACACTGCATATTATGTGTAGGTGATGAATCACTGAATTCTACACCTGAAACTGGTATTACACTGTATGTTAATTAACTGAAATTTAAATAAAAACTTGAAGAAGAAGAAAAAAAGAAGGATGGAGGGAAGGAATGAAAGGAGAAGAAAGTACCTTGTGTGGGTGTCTTAAGTGACTAAGCTCCTTCTGGGTGAAGTCAGTTGGGGTCCCCTAAGCCAAATCTTTTCAAATGAGTGTTAATATTGTAGTCCTACAAGTGACTAAATTTTAGAATGTTAATCCTGCTATAGACACAGTTTAAGATCATTCATCTCTCCATCTGTCAGGGAAAGAATTGGCAAGGGTAGGGCTGACTCACATGATGTTAACTTCTTCTAGACTTGTATTATTTCCCTGGCCATATGAACACCATGGGCATTCTATGTGCTTGAGCAGAAGGTCTCTCTATGCTTTTTGTTATTATTTTTAGTAAACTCTATATACCCAGAATTCATATAACCACTGGAGGTTTCAGTTCTTAAAAGAAAATGAAGATTAACTAAGACTGGTTCCATCTGTACTTGTCCTGTTGAGTGTGGGATTCATCTTCCTCCTAGTACTTGGTTAACAAAGACAGAGAGCCTGCTATAACTCAACTGACTTAAAGGTAACCCAACAAAGAAAAAATTATAGATTGGGTATCATGGATCTAATTAATATAAAATTTATCATTTATCACTACCAGTATATGGGTATCTATGGTTTTCTTGGGTTCATAGATTCTTCAGATATTTTACTGGTGGATAATGACATGATAACCCATTGATATAATCAAAGCAGGCAGTGAAAAACCCATAGTTAGGTGAAAATTGTACATTCTGGGAGGGGTTATTTAAATCTAAAAAACGTTTTCCCTTAAGTCTAAGAAAATCTTTTCCCATCAATATAACAACTCACAATTAACTTCATGGTAAAAGGATTAGGAAGATGGGAATATTGACCCTACTAGTATGATTTTTTAACTTGATTTCTGAGATACTTATCTTTAGAATTTTCAGCCCATACACTTATGATATTTTAAAAAAATTATTTATTTGTCAGAGAGAGAGGGAGAACAAACAGGGGGAGCAGCAGGCAGAACAGGCAGAGGGAGAAGCAGGCTTCCCCCTGAACAAGGATCCTGATGCAGTTCTTGATCCCAGGACCCCAGGATCATGACCTGAGCTGAAGGCAGATGCTTAACCAACTGAGCCACTCAGGCATCCCACACTTATGATATTTTTGTTATCTTTCAGTGTCTTTTAATATGTGACACTGAGATGTATCCAGATGGAGCTGGGGGCTCCTGATATAGTTGCATCCTACACGTCCTCTTCAGGTTCAGCATCAGTATGTCTAAATGTCTACAATATATAAAATCCAATAACTTTTTTTTCCCAAAGCAATCTACAGATTTAAAGAAATACCCATCAAAATACCACCACCATTTTTTCCACAGAGCTAGAACAAACAATCTTAAACAAACAATCTTAAACTTTTAAACTTTGTATAAAACTTCAAAAGACACCAAATAGCCAAAGCAATCTTGAAAAAGAAAAGCAAAGCTGGAGGTATCACAATTCTGCACTTCAAGATATATCACAGAGCTGAGGTAATTGAAACAGTTTAGTACTGACACAAAAAAAGACACATAGATCAATGGAACAGAATAGAAACCCCCAGAAATGGATCCACAATGATATGGTTAACCAGTCTTCAACAAAGCAGGAAAGAAGATCCAAAGGGGAAAAAAAGTCTCTTCAACAAGTAGTGTTGGGAAAACTGGACAGCCCCATGCTTCAGAAGAATGAAAGTAGATCACTGTCTTACACCATACACAAAAATAAATTCAAAATGGATGTAAAACATAAATATGAGACAGGAAACCATCAAAATCCTAAAGGAGAACAGGCAGGAACCTGACCTCAGCTGTGGCAACTTCTCACTAGACACGTCTCTGGAAGGAAGGGAAACAAAAGCAAAAATGAACTATTGGGACTTCATCAAGATAAAAAAACAATCGAAAAATCTGAAAAGCAACCTACAAAATGGGAGAAGATATTTACAAATGACATAGCTGATAAAGGGTTAATATCCAAATCTTATGAAACTCTAGCACACTCCCTAAAAAAAGTCCACTTAAGAAACAGTGTGTGAATAAAACAGAAATATCTATAAAGAAATAGAAAACTTTAAAAGAAACCAAAGAATTCTGGAGCTGAAAGCTTTGGTAACTGAAATGAAAACCCAGCACATGGATTCAAAGGTGGGTTTGAACATTCTGAGAAAAGCGAACTTGAAGGTAAAACAATGGAACTCTTTAGTCTTAGGAACAGAAAGAAAAAAGATTAAAAAAAAAAAAAGTGAACCAGGCCTAAAAGTTTTTTGGGATGAATCTTAAAAACAGATGAGAGAAAAGAATCATCACTTGTGAGGGATTCTCAGTAAGATCAAAAGCAGATTTCTCATCAGAAGCTTCGGAGGCCAGAGCTTAGTGGGCCAATACATTCAAACTGCTGAAAGATAAACACTGTCAACCAAGAGTCTGTATGTGACAAAACTGTCCTTTAAAGGTAAGGGAGAAATTAAGATATTTCCAGATAAACAAGAGCGGAAGGATTTCATGACCAGTAGATCTGCCCTGGAGGAAATACTCAGGGGAGCCCTGCAGGATGAGATGAACGGACACTAGACAGTAACTTGAAGCCATGAGGAGAAATAACATCTCAGTAAAGGGAGATGCCTCAGCAACTGTAATGCTAGCATTGTGATAATAACGGTTTATAACTTTATTTTTTGGTTTCTGTGTGATTTAAGAGACTAATAAATTTAAAAAGCAGTTTGAACAAAAGCTGGTATTACTGTAACATTGGTTTGCAACAACCCATCTTGTTTTCTACATACTTTAAGTGACTAATGCACTTAAAAGTATTACTTGTTTATGTTTCAGGGCTCACCACCTACAGAGATGTAATTTTGTGACATCAACAACCATAGTAAGTGGGAACAGGGCTATAAAGGAGTGAATTTTTGCATGTTTTCGGAGTTCAGATGGTATAATTTCAATTAGAGTGTTATAATGTTAGGCTATTAAATGTAGTATCCATGGTAACCACAAAGAAAATAGCTGTAGAATATTCATAAGAGAAAATAAAAAATAAATTTAAGTATTTCACAACAAAATGTCAACTGAACACAAAAGGTGATAGTAATGTAGGAAGTGAGGGACAAAAAGCTGTAAGGCACATGGAAAACAAGTAGCAAAATGACAGAAATAAGTACCTCTCTATAAGTAATTCTTTACATGTAAATGGACTACACTTTCTAACTAAAAGACTGAAATTAGCAGAATAGGTAAAAACGTGATTCAACTACAAGTTGTCTATAAGAGATTCGTTTTATGTCCAAAGGCACAAAGAGGTTGAAAATGAAAGAATGAGCAGACATATTCCACATAAATAGTAACCAGAGGAGGGCAGGGGTAGCTCTGCTGATATCAGACAAAATAGAATTTAAATCAAAAACATTTAAGAGTGTGGAGATTCCTTAAGAAATTAAAAATAGAGCTTCACTATGGCCCTGCAATTGCTCTACTGGGTATTTACCCCAAAGATACAGATGTAATGAAAAGAAGGGCCATCTGCACCCCAATGTTCATAGCAGCAATGGCCACAGTCGCCAAACTGTGGAAAGAACCAAGATGTCCTTCGACAGATGAATGGATAAGGAAGATGTGGTCCATGTACACTATGGAGTATTTATTATGCCTCCATCAGAAAGAATGAAACCCAACTCTTGTATCAACATGGACGGGACTGGAAAAGAGTATGCTGAGTGAAATAAGTCAAGCAGAGAGAGTCAATTATCATATGGTTTCACTTATTTGTGGAGCATAACAAATAACACGGGGGACATAGGTAGATGGAGAGGAGAAGGGAGTTGAAGGAAATTTAAAGGGAGATGAACCATGAGAGACTATGGACTCTGAAAAACAACCTGACGGTTTTTGAAGCAGGGGGTGGGAGGTTGGGTGAGCCTCATGGTGGGTATTATGGAGGGCACGGATTGCATGGAGCACTGGGTGTGGTGCATAAACAATTAATTCTGTTACATTGAAAAGAAATTAAATAAAAAAATTTAAGAGACAAAGAAAGACATTATGTATTAATGAAAGGTTTAATACAGCAGGAAGATACAACAATTATAAACAGTTATGCACCCAGTGAGAGACCATGAATATATATGAAGCAAGAACTGACAGAATCAAAAGGAAAAATTAGTAGCTCTACAATAATGGTGAAAGATTTAATATGTCACTTATAATAATGAATAGAACAACCAGAGAGACATAAATAAGGAAATGGAGGACTTGACCAACACAATAAGCCAATGTCTTTCGTAGAACACAGACCCAACAACAACTACATAAACATTCTTCTCAGGGGACGCATAGGACATTTTCCAGGATCTGCCATATGTCAGGTCACAAGTGAAGTCTTAATATATTTTTTAAAAATTGGTATCACACAAGGTGTATGCTCTGATCACAGCAATATCAACATAGAAATTAACAATAGAGTAAGAACTAAAAAATTCACAAAATTGTGGAAATTTAACAACATGGTTTTAAACCACCAATGGATCAAAGAAATCACAAGGGAATTAGAGATGAATGAACACAGAAACACAATACATTGATATCTAGGGACTCTGTAAAAGCAGGGCTAAGGGGGACACTTATAGCTATAAAGACTTAGATTAAGAATCAGCAATGGGGAGCACCTGGGTGGCTCAGTGGGTTAAGCCACTGCCTTCAGCTCAGGTCATGATCTCAGGGTCCTGGGATCGAGTCCCGCATTGGGCTCTCTGCTCAGCAGGGAGCCTGCTTCCCTCTCTCTCTCTCTGCCTGCCTCTCCGTCTACTTGTGAATAAATAAATAAATAAATAAATAAATAAATAAATAAATAAATAAAATCTTAAAAAAAAAAAAAAAGAATCAGCAATGGTCTGAAACAAGATGGAAATGTAAGAGGATCCTGAATTCACTTCATGCCACAGACATACCGAATCTATCAGCCACATAAAAACAAAAAACCAAAACCCTGTAACTTCTGTGAAAAACAACAACGACAGCAACAACAACAAAAACTACCTGAGCAGCTCCTACACAGCAGGCAAATGAGGAAAAATGCAGATCCGAGTGGGTAGGAGAAACTGAGACAAAATCTCGTCATAAACCCCACTCCTGGTGCAGCAGCCCACAACTGGCAGGGAATTTTAAAATTCCAAGCTTCTACCTGAGAACTGAAGGGTTCAAACCCCACACTGAACATTCCAAATTCTAATATCTGCAACAGAAAGACAGGCTCCAAAACTGCTAGCTTTGAAATTCGAAGGGTTCATGTCCATGAGACCCACAAGGCTACCGAAAAACAAGAAACAGTTCTCACAGGGTTTTTGCATATGGACTCCCTCACCTCAGGGTCCAAGGCAGAGGCAACTGACTAAAAAGGACCCAGTTCTTGTGAAAGAGGCTTATTTATCAAGGCACCAATCTGAGGGGAGGCACTTAATCTCACACACACTTAGGGGAGGAGACTGGTCGTTTCCATCTTTTGTGTTCTCTCTTTGCCTCACTCCAACTTGCTGGTATTGCCCCCAAAGGAACACATGCCCTTCTCTGGCACCCTGATTTGTGCAGCTGCCACTGAGCAGACACCCCTGGATCACCTGGCTCTAGTGTCCAGCAAAGCTGTAACACATGGAGAAAGAGTTCCACCAAGCCTCAGGGCACACAGGAGGCAACAGACTGAGGAGCCCAGTCCTCTTGTGAAAGGGGCCTCTTAGCTCATCTTCACAGCTATGGTGTTTAGAAGCAGGCTTTTCATTAAACACACATCTAGGGACTAACTAGAATTCTCTCCAGAGACCCTGGGGCATGGATGCTCTCCTCGGACCCTCCCTCTGCTGGACTCCAGAGCATCTGTCTCTTCAAGAGGGAGTTTTACATGCATCTGGGGCTCTAGTTTTTACTCTCTGATTAGCGGCCATGGGTGGCCAACAGTCCCTGCATTTCTCAGTCTCATGGGGCTGTACCAGTTGGGGAGAGAGCTCTTGGCCAGCCATTGACCTCAGGGAAGTGCAAACAGACCAAAAAATAACCTTAGTCATTCTGTGAAAAAGAGGCTATTTGCTTGTCCTGAATCTTTGGTCTGAGGGTCAGGCTTCTGGTTTAGCTCGCATCTAGGAGTCTAGATGGGCTCTCTGAGGATAGGGTCCAGTGCAGGCCATTTTTGTGTTTGTCCTCTGCCTCACCCCAGGTTGATGGTATCTATCAGGAAGCAGTCTGTACACTCACCTGTCACCCTGATCTTTGTGCTGCTGTCAGGGGAACACCCCTAGATCCCCCGGCACTGGTGGCCAGTTGAACTTATGCTTGTTGTCCCATAAGACACTGCATTTGCATACTTTAAAAACCACTGTGTGAGACTCTAACTTCTAATCAGCTTGTGTCTAGATGCTGACTGAAATCGTCTGCTTTAAGACACTCATAGATCTTGTACCTACTAGGGGCCACTAAAAATAAAGTAGGCTGTTTGGACAATCACAAAGGTTTAAGAGACAACCATAAATTAGGGTAGGGTTGAGCAGTATGGCTCATCTCCTAAACAAGGTCACTGCTTTAAGACTGGAAGAGGAGGGTGCCTGGGTGGCTCAGTTCTTAAGCGGCTGCCTTTGGCTCAGCTCATGATCCCAGGGCTGGGATCGAGGCCCAGAGTGGGCTTCCTGCTTGGTGGGAAGCCTGCTTCTCCCTCTCTTTCTGCTTGTGTTCCCTTTCTCTCTGTGTCTCTCTCTCTGTCAAATAAGTACATAAAATCTAAAAACAAACAAACAAAAAGGGGCACCTGGGTGGCTCAGTGGTTTAAGCCTCTGTTTTCCGCTCAGGTCATGATCTCAGAGTCCTGGGATCGAGCCACACATCGGGCTCTCTGCTCAGCAGGGAGTCTGCTTCCCTTCCTCTCTCTCTGCCTGCCTCTCTGCCTACTTGTGATCTCTGTCAAATAAATAAATAAAATCTTTAAAAAAACAAAAAACAAACAAACAAAAAACACACAAAAAACAAAACCTTAAAATAAAAAGCCTGGAAGAGGAGGCAGTTTTTATGTATTGCTTAGAAGCCAACACAGAGAGTCAAGCAAAACAAAAAAGCAAAGCAATATGTTTCAAACCAAAGAACAAGGTGAAACAGCAGACAAAGACAACTTTAATAAAATGGAGATAAGTAATTTACCTGATAAAGAGTTCCAAATAGAGAGGAGTCCATGATGGCAGAAAAATAGGAGACTTGAATTTTGTCTGATTCCCAGGAATTCAGTTAGACAGTTATCAAACCATTCTGAACACCTGTGAACTCAACCAGAGATTGAAGAAAAGAATGGCTGCAACCCTACGCATAGAAAAGTGACCATTTTCTTCAAGGTAGGAGGTATGGAGGAGTGAATCCTGGGCAATACATGGGAAAATAGTCCGTGGCGGGGAGGGAGCCTCCATCAGCCGGCTACCGGCAAGTGACAAAGCAGTGGAACACAAAATCAGAATTTTTAGAAGTCTGCTCTGGTGAGGGACATAGCT
Organism: Mustela nigripes; assembly: GCF_022355385.1. NCBI lineage: Eukaryota > Metazoa > Chordata > Mammalia > Carnivora > Mustelidae > Mustela > Mustela nigripes. The sequence goes on along the minus strand of NC_081560.1, from coordinate 101,183,469 downwards.
TAGGTGGCTAAGCAGAGGTGGAGGAGGGATGGGGAAGGGGTATGTGTGAAACCCTCGCTGGGACAGAGTGGTGTCAACATCCTCAGGGTTCCAGGAAGACCAGGGGTGCCTAAGTGCGGCAGAGCTCCCAGGTATTGGAATGGGGAACCCAGCTGCCAAGAGTGAGCCCAGGAGTGGGCTCTCAGCTTGGGGTTGGCATAAACTGTGATCTGTGGCACAGTTGGGCCACTGCTGTTTAAGCAGGGGCCCAACAAGTAGCAGAACCGGGGAGACACCCATTCCTTCCCTGGAAGGAGCAGCCTGGGAGCATACCATAGGAGTCTTCTGGGCTTGGAGACTCCAAATGGGGTTGTGAACCAGAGATAGAAACCTCTGGTCACAGGCCAGGTGAGCACCAAGTGCAGCAGAAGACCAGGGAGATAGGAATGATTGATGTTTTTCTCTGAGGGCTCATAGAGGAGTGGGGCCTGGAGATTTCGGCTCCAGAGCCAGAACTGGAGGCAGCCATTTTCATTCTCATCCTATAAAGCTGCGTGGAAAGCCCTCAGGGAACAAAAGTCACATAGAGCAAACCAGAGCTGGTTACTTAGCCTGGCCCCTGTCGAGCATGGAGCAATTCCGCCTGGGGCAAGGACATTTGAGAATCAGTGCAACAGACCCCCTCCCCCAGAAGATGCCTGAATCTGTGCAGTTTGGTTTAGGCACAGAGGTATTGACGGATTGACCTGGACTGCAACATTGTGGCTCTGGGCTAGAGATTCCTGCATGACCAAATTCGCTCTGACCCTCTAAAAAGATGCCAAGAAGCTTATTTCCCACAGGACTGTAAAACTCGAGTGCCAGGGAAAAATAATATAGGGAGCTCCACACAACTCGTTTACACTCCAGGCTAAAATCTTACATTCCTTTTTTAGTTTCTTTTTGTATTCTTTTTTTTTTTAAACCCTGCTCCCATTTCAATTAGATTCTTATTTACCAACCTATGTTTTTAAGTCACTTCTTAACTTTTATCTTTTCATACATATATATTTATGCCCCATACTAGCCTTTTTTTCACTCTATTCAACTTTATCTTGATACGTAAGTTCTGATTTCTTTGCCATTTTGGGATATAGTGTCTTCTAACACATAGACCAAAAGTCAAGCAGTAACAGCCAAATCACCCTGCTTTGTACACCTTGAGAGATTAAAATCTCACTCCACCCCCCACATTTCTTCTTTCTTTACTTTCTTCTATCTTTTTCATTGTTTTGGATCATCTTGGCTTTTGTGGCATGTCTGTGGCGTTTGACCACTTTTTCTAAGGCATATTTTGCTTGGATTGTGGTTGACATTTTGGACTCTGTCCATTCCCTCAACCATTCCTCAACAGAATGACTAGGAGGAGGAACTCTCAACAACAGAGAGATCACAAGTAGGCAGAGAGGCAGGCAGAGAGAGAGAGAGAGAGAGAGAGGAGGAAGCAAGCTCCCTGCTGAGCAGAGAGCCCGATGCGGAACTCGATCCCAGGACCGTGAGATCATGACCTGAGCCGAAGGCAGCAGCTTAACCCACTGAGCCACCCAGGTGCCCTAGTCAAGTCAAACTTAAAAATGCTATGAATTCTCCAAAGAAGACATACAAATGGTGAATAGACACCTGAAAAAGTGTTCATCATCATTAGTCATCAGGGAGATTCAAATCAAAATCACACTGAGATTCCATCTTACACTCATTAGAAAGGCCAAAATTAATAAGACAGTAAACAATGTGTGTTGGAGAGAATGCAAAGAAAGGGGAACCCTCTTACACTGTTGGTGGGAATGCAAGTTGGTGCAGCCACTCTGGAAACCAGTGTGGAGATTCCTTAAGAAATTAAAAATAGAGCTACCCTATGACCCTGAAATCACACTACTGGGTATTTACTCTGAAGATAAAGATGTAGTGAAAAGAAGGGCCAATGTTCATAGCAGCAATGGCCACAATAGCTAAACTGTGGAAAGAACCAAGATGCCCTTCAACAGATGAATGGCTAAAGAAGATGTGGTCCATATATACTATGGAGTATTATGCCGCCATCAGAAAGGATGAAATGCAACCAATTTTTTGCATGTTGACTTTGTATACTATTAATTGCTTAATTTATTATTTCTAACATTTTTTGGTAGAAACTTTATGTTTTCTTACATATAAGATCACAGTATCTATAAACATAGATAATTTTACTTTTCTTTTTTGTATGCCATCATTTTATCTATCTATCTATCTATCTATTTATCTATCTATCATCTACCTATCTAACCTATCTACCTATCTAATCTATCAATACCTGTAGCTCTGGCTACCATACCATTAACCGTCCACTTGAAATGCTTTAGATGGTAAATTTTATGCTATGTGTATTTTACCACAATCAAAAGAATTGTTTTTTGGGAGCCTGGGTGGCTCAGTGGGTTAAGCCGCTGCCTTCAGCTCAGGTCATGATCTCAGGATCCTGGGATCGAGTCCCGCATCGGGCTCTCTGCTCAGCGGGGAGCCTGCTTCCTCCTCTCTCTCTCTCTACCTGCCTCTCTGCCTACTTGTGATCTCTCTCTCTGTCAAATAAATGAATAAAATCTTTAAAAAAAAAAAAAGAATTGTTTTTTAATTTTTTAAAGATATTTTAAATTTATTTATTTGACAGAGAGTGAGCAGTGAGAGAGGCCATATAAGTGGGAGAATGATAAGCAGGTTTCCTGATGCATAGGGAGCCCAATGTGGGGCTTAATCCCAGGACCCTAGGATAACAATCTGAACCAAAGGCAGACACCTAAAGACCGAGCCACCCAGGTGTCCCCAAATTTTAAATGGGGCATTTATTCTTTCTATACTGTACCTAGCACATACAATTTGACACCTAAAATAAATTCAGTATTTCTATGTAAAGAACTAAGTAAAAAACAGGGAGAAACTTTTTATTAGAAAACATTCCAATCTATATAAAGCATGTTGAAAAAGAAATTCCGTTAACTGTTTCTTTAAGAAAGCAAATGTGATTTCAGGAAAAGAAAGAACAACTAAGCACCTCAATGAAATTTACACACCATCTGCACTACTGAATGCCTCTTTATGTAGGGATCTTGATGTGGTCAAAATGGCCACAAACAAAAATCCACCATCACCATCAATGACAACAGGTACTGGATTTATTAATATTTTAAAAGATTTTATTTATTTATTTATCAGAAAGAAAGAGCAGAAGCAGGGGGAACAGCAGGCAGAGGGAAAAGCAGGCTTCCTGATGCAGGGCTCAATCCCATCATGACCTGAGCTAAAGACAGACACTTAACTGACTGAGTCATCCAGGCGTCCCTGGATTTATTAATTTTTTAAAAAAGTTTTATTTACTTATTTATTTTTTTGAGAGGGAAGGAGAGAGTACACCCACGTGCACACACATGTGAGAGAGGGAGCAAGACTATCCTATACAAGCTCTATGCTCAGTGCAGAGCTCAACTCGGGACCTGATCTATGACTCTGAGATCATGACCTGAGCCAAAATCAAGAGTTGGATGCTTAACCAGCTGAGCCACCGAGGTGCCCCAGGATTTATTAATTTAACCTTGGATTATTCAATGACCAGTGATTTGACATGAGGGTTTCTTACTGGATTATGAACTAAAGGTCAAATCCATATGAAATGTAAAAATGGTGCACAGCTTTAGTTTTTGTTTTTGTTTTTAACATATAATGTATTATTTGCTCCAGGGGTACAGGTCTGTGATTCATCAGTCTCACACAACTCAGCACCCACCACAGCTCATACCCTCCCCAATGTCCAACACCCAGCCACCCCATCCCTCCCACTCCCCTCCAGTAACAGTCAGTTTGTTTCTTGAGATTAGGAGTCTCTTATGGTTTGTCTCCCTCTCTGGTTTCATCTTGTTTCATTTTTCCCTCCCTTCCCCTATGACCCTCTGTCTTGTTTCTCAAATTCTTCATATCACGGAGATCATCTGATAACTGTCTTTCTCTGATTGATTTATTTTGCTTAGCATAAGCAAAATGACTTAGTTTCACCCACATCATTGCAAATGGCAAGATTTTGGGTTTTTTGATGGCTGAATAGTATTCCATGGTGTACATATATACCACATCTTCTTTATACATTCATCTGTTGATGGACATCTAGGTTCTTTTCATAGTTTAGCTATTGTGGACATTGCTACTATAAACATTCAGGTGCACATGCCCCTTCTGATCACTACATTTGTATCTTTAGGGTAAATACCCAGTAGTACAACTGTTGGGTCATAGGGTAGCTCTATTTTCAACTTTTTGAGGACCTCCACACTTTCCAGAGTGGCTACACTACCTTGCATCACATCCTCACCAGCATCTGTCGTTTCCTGACTTATTAATTTTAGCCTTTCTGACTGGCGTGAGGTGGTATATCATTGTGGTTTTGATTTGTATTTCACATGATGCCGAGTGATGTGGAGCACTTTTTCATGTGTTCGTTGGCCATCTGGATGTCTTCTTTGCAGAAATGTCTGTTCATATCCTCTGCCCCTTTCTTGATTGGATTATTTGTTCTTTGGGTGTTGAGTTTGATAAGTTCTTTGTAGCTTTTGGATACTAGCCCTTTATCTGATATCTCATTTGGAAATATCTTGATGAAGTCCCAATAATTCATTTTTGCCCTTGCTTCCCTTGCCTTTGTGATGTTTCTAGGAAGAAGTTGCTGGGGCTGAGGTTGAAGAGGTTGCTTCCTGTGTTCTCCTCAAGGATATTGTTGGATTCCTGTCTCACATTGAGGTTTTTCATCCATTGTGAGTCTATTTTTGTGTGTGGTGTAAGGAAATGGTCCAGTTTCATTCTTCTGCATGTGGCTGTCCAGTTTTCCCAACACCATTTGTTGAAGAAACTGTCTTTTTTCCATTGGACATTCTTTCCTGCTTTGTCAAAGATAAGTTGACTATAGAGTTAAGGGTCCATTTCTAGGCTCTCTATTCTGCTCTATTGATCTACGTGTCTGTTTTTGTGCCAGTGCCATACTGTCTTGATGATTACAGCTTTGTAATAGAGTTTGAAATCTGGAATTGTGATGCCACCAATTTTTTTTTTCTCAACATTCCTCTGGATACTTTGGTTTTTTTCTGGTTCCATGTAAATTTTAGGATTATTCATTCTATTTCTTTGAAAAAAAAAGGGATGGTATTTTGATAGGGATTGCATTAAATGTGTAAATTGCTCTAGGTAACATAGACATTTTCACAATATTTGATCTTGCAATCCATGAGCATGGAAATTTTCCCCATTTCTTTGTGTCTTCCTCAATTTCTTTCATGAGTTCTTTATAGTTTTCTGAGTACAGATTCTTTGCCTCTTTGGTTAAATTTATTCCTAGGTATCTTATGGTTTGGGGTGCAATTATAAATGAGATCAACTCCGCAATTTCTCTTTCTTCTGTCTTGCTGTTGGTGTATAGAAATGCAACTGATTTCTGTGCATTTATTTTATATCCTGACACTTTATTGAATTCCTATATGAGTTCTAGCAATTTTGGGTTTTATTTTATATCCTGTGCATTTATTTTATATCCTGACACTTTATTGAATTCCTATATGAGTTCTAGCAATTTTGGGGTGGAATTTTTTGGGTTTTCCACATAAAGTATCATATCATCTGCAAAGAGTGAGAGTTTGACTTCTTCTTTGCTGATTCGGATGCCTTTTATTTCTTTTTGTTATCTGATTGCTGAGGCTAGGACTTCTAGTACTATGTTGAATAGCAGTGGTGATAGTAGACATCCTTGTCATGTTCCTGACCTTAGGGGAAAAGCTCTCAGTTTTTCCCCATTGGGAAGGATATTTGCGGTGGGTTTTTCATAGATGGCTTTGATGATATTGAGGTATGTACCCTCTATTCCTACACTGTGAAGAGTTTTGATCAAGAAATGATGCTGTACTTTGTCAAATGTTTTTTTCAGCCTCTATCGAGAGTATCATATGGTTCTTGTTTTTTCTTTTATTAATTATTTGTATCACATTGATTGATTTGAGGATGTTGAACCAACCTTGCAGTCCAGGAATAAATCTCACTTGGTCCTGGTGAATAATCCTTTTAACGTACTGTTGGATCCTATTGGCTAGTATGTTGGTGAGAATTTTTGCATCTGTGTTTATCAAGGATATTGGTCTGCAATTCTCCTTTTTGATGGGGTCCTTGTGTCATTTTGGGTTGAAGGTAATGCTGGCCTCATAAAATGAGTTTGGAAGATTTCCTTCCATTTCTGTCTTTTGAAACAGTTTCAGGAGAATAGGTATTATCTGGTAGAATCCCCCTGGGAAGTCGTCTGGCCCTGAGCTCCTGTTTGTTGGGAGATTTTTGATGACTGCTTCAATCTCCTTACTGGTTATGGGTTCGGTCACATTTTCTATTTCTTCCTGGTTCAGTTTTGGTAATTTATACATCTCTAGGAATGCATCCATTTCTTCCAGATTGTCAAATTTGCTGATGTATAGTTGCTCATAAACGGTTCTTACAATTGTTCATATTTCTTTGGTATTGGCTGTGATTTCTCCTCCTTCATTCATGATTTTATTAATTTGGGTCCTTTCTCTTTCCTTTTGGAGAAGTCTGGCCAGGGATTTATCAATGTTCTTTATTTTTTCCAAGAACCAGCTCCTAGTTTTGTTGATTTGTTCTACTGTTCTTTGGTTTCTATTTCATTGATTTCTGCTCTGATCTTTATGATTTCTCTTCTTCTGCTGGGTTTAGGCTTTCTTTGCTGTTCTTTCTCCAGCTCCTTTAGGTGTAGGGTTAAGTTATGTACTTGAGACCTTTCTTGTTTCTTGAGAAAGGCTTGCATTGCTATGTACTTTCCTCTCAGGACTACCTTTATTTTGTCCCAAAGAGTGCGTTTTCATTTTCATATGTTTCCATGAATTTTTAAAATTCTTCTTTAATTTCCTGGTTGATCCATTTATTCTTTAGTAAGATGCTCTTTAGCTTCCATGTATTTGAGTTCTTTCTAACTTTCCTCTTGTGATTGAGTTCTACTTTCAAAGCACTGTGGTCTGAAAATATGCAGGGAATGATTCCAATCTTTTGGTTCTGGTTGGGACCTGATTTGTGACCCAGGATGTAATCTATTCTGGAGATTGTTCCATGTGCACTAGAGAAGAATGTGTATTCTGTTTCTTTGGGATGGAATGTTCTAAATATATCTGTGATGCCCATATGGCCCACTGTGTCAGTTAAAGCCTTTATTTCCATGTTAATCTTTTGCCTAGATGAACTGTCCATTTCACTGAGAGGGTGTTTAAGTCCCTACTATTATTGTATTGTTGTTGATGTGTTTCTTTGATTTTGTTATTAATTGGTTTATGTAGTTGGTTGCTCCCATGTTAGGGGCATAGATATTTAAAATTGTTAGAGGTTCTTGTTGGACAGATCCTTTAAGTATGATATAGTGTCCTTCTTCATCTCTTATTATAGTCTTTGGCTTAAAATCTAATTTATCTGATATAAGGATTGCCACTCCATCTTTCTTTTGATGTCCATTAGCATGGTAAATTGTTTCCCACTCCCTCACTTTAAATCTGGTGGTGTCTTTGGGTCTAAAATGAGGTTCTTGTAGACAGCATATTGATGGTTTTTTTTTTTTAATCTGTTCTGATACTCTGTGTCTTTTGATTGGGGCATTTAACCCATTTACATTCAGGGTTAACTACTGAAAGATATGAATTTAGTGCCATTGTATTGCATATAAAGTGACTGCTACTGTATATTGTCTCTGATCTGTTTCTGGTCTGTTACTTTTAGGCTCTCTCTTTGCTTAGAGGACTGCTTTCAATTTTTCTTGCAAGGCTGGTTTGATCTTTGCAAAATCTTTTAGTTTTTGTGTGTCCTGGAAGCTTTTTATTTCTCCTTCTATTTTCAATGACAGCCTAGTTGGATACAGTGTTCTTGGCTGCATGTTTTTCTGGTTTAGTGCTCTGAATATATCATGCCAGTCCTTTCTGACCTGCTAGGTCTCTGTGGATAGGTCTGCTGCCAATCTAATATTTCCATTGTTGTGTGTTACAGACCTCTTGTTCTGAGCTGCTTTTAGGATTTTCTCTTTATCACAGAGACTTGTAAGTTTTACTATTAGATGACGGGATGTGGACCTATTTTTATTGATTTTGAGGGGGGGGTTCTCTGTGCGTCCTGGATTTTGATGCTTATTCCCTTTACCAAATCTGGGAAAATCTCTGCTATAATTTGCTCCAATATACCTTCTGCCCCCCTCTTTCTTTCTTCTTCTGGTATCCCAATTATTCTAATATTGTTTCATCTTATGGTACCACTTATATCTTGAATTTTCCCCTCGTGATCCTGTAGTTGTTTGTCTCTCTTTTGCTCAGCTTCTTTATTCCCATCATTTGGTCTTCTATATCACTAATTCTCTCTTTTGCCTCATTTATCCTAGCAGTAAGAGGCTCCATTTTTGATTGCACCTCATTAATAGTTATTTTTTATTTCAACTTGGTTAGATTTTAGTTCTTTTATTTCTCCAGAAAAGGATTTTGTTTCTCTAGAAAGGGATTCTCTAGTATCTTCTATGCTTTTTTCAAGCCCAGATAGCATCTTTATAATCATCATTCTGAACTCTAGTTCTGACATCTTACTAATATTTATATTGTTATGTTTCTAGCAGTTTTTTCTGCCTCTTGTTCTTTTTTTTTTGAGGTGAGTTTTTCCACCTTATCATTTTATCCAGATAAGAATAGATGAATGAGAGAACAAAATACTAACAGGGTAGCAACTACCCCAGAAAAATAGACCTTAACCAAATCAGAAGAGACTTGAAACAGGGGGGAGAAGAAAGAGGGAAGAAAAAGAAATATAAAGAAATTATATATATATATACACACACACACACATACACACACACATATATGTATATGTATATATATATACACACACACACATATATGTGTATATATATATATGTATATATATATATATATATGACTGGTGAATAGAACAAATCACACACTTGATTACTTGATTTTGGGTGTATTTTTGTTAGATTTTTGTTGTATTTTGTTGTATTTTTGTCTGTTAGAAGAAACTACCTCCCAAAATTTTAAAGAATGAAATACACACACACACACACACACACACGATGAAGGGATGGAAAGGAGTGGAAGGATGAAAATTTAAAAAGATTCTAAAAATGAAATTGATAAGGTAAGAAGTTGGCTGAAAAAAGAAAAGAAAAAAAAAAGGGAAAGAATGTGATTAGGCTGGAGACTAAAACAAAACCATGCACATGATTTAGGGTATATTTTGATCTATTAAAAGAAATTATATCCCAAAACTTTATAGGGAAAAAACTCCTATATATATATACACACACAAAATAAGGTTAAATACAATGAAGGGATAAAATATGCCTATAACAATAAAAATTTAAAAAGATTTTTAAAAAGGTATTGATAAGATAAAATAGTTAAAAAACGTTAAAAGAGGAAAGAGGAAACATTTTAAAAAATAGATTAAGAAAAAAATTTTTTTAAATTTAACTTTGAAAGACTAAAGGATCATGGGGAAAAAAGCCATGAATTCTATGTGTTGCTTTCCCCTAGCTCTGGAGTTCTGCAGTTCTCATTGATCCGTGAACTCAGTCTTGGCTGGATGTTCTTGCTGACCTTGTGGGGGAGAGGCCTGTTGCAGTGATTCTCAAATGTCTTTGCCTGAGGTGGAATTGCACTGCCCTTGCCAGGGGCTGAGCTAAGTAGTCCGCTGGGGTTTGCTCTCAGGACCTTTTTTTCCCTGAATGCTTTCCATATCGCTTTTGAGGAGTAGAATGAGGATGACAGCCTCCCAATCTCCAGTCAGGAGGAGGTGAGAGCTCAGGGCCAGACTCCTCAGTGTGCACTCAGAGAAAAGTAGTCAATCCCTCCCATCTCCCTGGTCTCCAGCCGCACTCAAAGCTCAACTGGCCTCTGACTGAGCGTTTCAATCTCTGGTGCATGACCCTGTTTGGAGTCTCCACACCCAGCAGATTCCTGCTGTGCTCCTGCAGCACTCCTCCCAGAGGAGTGAAGTGAGTTTCCCCAGATCTGCCACTTGTGGGGTCCCTGCTCAAACAGTAGTGGTCCAACTGTGCCTTGGACCATGACTTAAGGTAACCCAGACCTGAGAGCCCACTGGTCGGCTCCATCTCTGCAGCTGGCCTTTCCACTCTGATACCTGGAAGCTCTGCCGCACGCAGACACTCCTGGTCTTTCTGTGACACCATGGGTCCTGAGACCACACTGTCCATGCAAGGGCTCCATCCCCTGCTAAGACTCTGGAGTGACAGCCCTCAGTGGAGCAGACTTCTAAAAGTTCTAATTTTGTGCTCTGCTGCTCTGCCACTTGCTGGGACCCAGCCCCTCCCCCTAGAGTCTATCTTCCCAAATGTTGCCTTGGATTCACTTCTCTGCACATCTTACCTTCTGGAAAGTGGTTGATTATCTGTTCCTAGAATTGCTGCTTTTCTTCTCTTCTCTCTCCTGTTGAGTTTGTAGCGGTCCAGGATGGTTTGATAACTATCTACCTGGACCCTGGAACCTGATGATATTTCAGTCTCCCACTCCTCCACCATCTTGCTCCTCCTAGTTTAGCTGCTCTTGTTTATTTGATGTTATTTTCTGGTGCACTTCTGTGTTTCATATTGAAACACATATATGGGAGACTTATGAAGTCTCTCCCATATATGGGAGACTTATGAAGCATTCTGGCTCATGCAGAATCATGTCTTTCCATGGACTTGGGCAAATAAATATATAAACTACAGAAAAGTCTTAATATCTCTCTTTAGTTGTTTGAAGATAGCAGTTATTAAACAATTTTTCACTCCATCCCTCTGACGAGTGTCATGCTCTCTTCAGTAGCAGCAGTGGGAGACTGAAAGAGGGGGCTTGACTGGGCACTGGGGGGGTACATATAAGAATTTCTGGTGTTCATTTGCAGTTTGAATGATCTCCTCTGATGATTCTAAGATGCCGGATCAGAATCTCTGCTGGAAGGGCAGATTTTAAGGTCTGGTGTGGCCATCTGCTCTATTTGCGTTTCAACCACTTTACACTCATAGCTCTAATCTACAAATGCAACTCCATGAATCGGATACCATCTGTAGTTTTCATTTGACTCCACCAAAATTTGATATATATTTTGATTACATATCAGAGTATATATCAGATTATATATCAAAGTATATAATCTAGACCCTGAATACTTTGGTCAAGGCACAACTAATATGAAATAAATGTTTCTTGATATCACTATTATTTCCTTATCATAATAACTTAATAAGAGGATTCTTTTTATAATAGCTCTTAGATAATAAAACTGAAATTTGTTTGCACCATAAAATTTGAGTTTCAGGCCTTTTAAAAGCTTAGTGATAATTAACCAAGGAGTTGTCTGCATGCTCCTTTGGAACAAAGTTGAGTATGCTAGGATAAGAAGCACACAGCTTCATCATCATGCATTATCAGAATGTGTCATTTAGTTTAAACCAAGAGAGTCCCCGCTGAGCTGCAAGAAACTCATTTGACAAAACACCCTGAACACAGTTGCAGTTGGCTTCAATCCCAGACAAAATTGAGATAGTAGAGGTTCGCTTCTAAAATTCTCAGTACTGCCTTTCTGAAGCTTTCTGCATCCTCTGTAAATTCTCCTTTCCTGCTTTATCTTCCTCACCTGTTGCCCAGAATCTATCTGTTCCTCCACAGACATAGGAAAAGACTTGATTAGCTTTTGCTCATTTAAACAGACATTTACACTTTAAAATTTTTGTCACTGAATTAACAGTAAACTCAAGTTAGCTAACTCAACACTCAGCATAGGGAGGATGGTTTTTTACCCAGTAAGATTTTGAAATCATTATGTAGTTGTCAGTGCAGCCTCAATAGGGAATTGCAGAAAGCTTGAGAGGGCTTGGTGCCTGGGTTCCTGGCACTTCTGGGGTTAATAAGAGGAAGTAGTTGTTGGAGGAAAGAAGAGCTAATGCCTGCTGCATTCAGATAAATGTCTGAAGGACAAATGTCAAGGACAGCTGAACATCAAAGTTGGAGAACTTCTGCTATTGACTGTGGACGTTCCTGTTCTCCTGGACAGCTACCACCCTTGTCTTCTCTCTGTAGATCCTCAACACCTTGATTGCTACTTGCGGGTGGTGAGAAGAGGCTTTGTGCTGGAGTTTTTGTGAGTAGCTTTGTCGATAATTTTTAAATGTGATAAGTAGAATTTCTGTAAGTAGCACAATTCCTGAATGTATATGGGAGACTTATGAAATAGCAACATTATAGATGAGCCATAAACTCTCCTCTCAATACCTAATAACTTAACATTCCAAAAAAGAAATGCAGACAATTGTGGAGGCCAGAAAACTTCTCACAAACACCTTCTCTTTTCGTGTGATTAGATTTGAAATTTAAAGTTTTTAAAAATTCTACACTATTTTATTTGCTAGTCTGAATGTGTGGAATTCTTGTCTCCCCAAGTAAATTATGAGTTCTTTGAGGGAAGATAGATTACATCTTTTTTTTTTTAATTAAATTCAAGTTAATTTAGTGTAGTATTTGTTTCAGGAGTAGAATTTAATGATTCATCACCTACATACAACACCCAGTGCTCATCCCAGCAGGTGCCTCCTTAATACCCATCACCCATTTAGCCCATCCCCCACCCACTGCCCCTCAAACACCCTTCAGTTTGTTCTCTATAGTTAAGAGTCTGTTATGATTTTCCTCCCTCTCTCTATCTTATTTTCCTTCCCTTCCCCTATGTTCATCTGTTTTGTTTCTTAAATCCCACATTTGAATAAAATCATATATTTGTCTTTCTCTGACTGACTTATGAAATTGAAAGTTTTGATTCAATATTTGTTTTATTTTCTTCCTTTATAAAATACATGTGAGGCATGAGATTGTTATATATAAATTTGCTTAGATAATTTTCTTGTTCCTTTTTGTGAACACATAAGTTTTATGATTATATATGTTAATGATAAAAACTAAATATTACTCATAATACTGAAAACTAGAACTAATTAGTGTTGACATTTTTTAAATAGAATTATTGTTTTTTCCCTCCTTTCCTTTCTTCCTTCCTTTCTTTCTTTCTTTCTTTCTCTCATTCCTTCCCCTTTAAATAATGCAAACTATAATTATAGTATACATATTCTTATGATCTTCTTTTGACCTGCCCATATATGTTGTACATATTCTCCTTTAAGATTTAATGGCTACATAGTATTTCACTGTATAATTTATTACTGAATTCATTGTATCATTTATTACCAGATTTTAGCAATAATTCCTGTTGATGTATTCATTTATTTTCTTAGAATAAAGTTCTGGTGAACTGATGATTGAAATTCATGATATGCACATGCTTTGGGCCTGTTTAGAAAAAAAAAAATTCATTGCCTATAGTTGATATACAGAAAGTTATACATATTGAATCCATACAACTTCTGATTAATTACCTTTCCCGGACACTTCCTTTGCTGAGGGCGGGGTGGAGTGTGGGAGGGCAAAGGGAACAGGCAGTGTCCTGAAATCTTGCCAGGCAATCACCACAGGGTTCTACACTTCCCCTGGAGGTACAACTTGCTCTGGGGTTGGGGTTGGTCTGTAAGTGCTCCTCAGGGGTAGATTTCTTTGAGGCACATGGACGGAGAAATAAAAACTTGTTCTACTTTCATTTCCTCTCTCAACTTTCCCTAATTCTTTCCTTCCGTTCCCTTCCCAGCCTGGGTCTGAAGCATGGGAGTGGCAGGTGGGAATCCCAGAATCCCAGGTCCCTTTCCCCATTTCAACCGGAGTCTAACAAACTGAGATGACCTGTCTGCAAATCTGGGATAACTAGGAACCATTGCCCTCTACTGTTTGCAGTGCTGTGAGAATTTAAATCCTAATCAAAACCCAGCTCCCAGCCCCAAAGAGTGCCTTCCCTGTGAGTTTTCCTGCAGAGGGCTCCTAGAGCTCTGCTGGACAGTGCAGGGTTGAGCTGCAAAGTGTTCCTACTAATTAGGAGAATTCAGCATTTGGGGAAGGAGTATGAGAACAATGAGGTACAGCCAGAGAGAAGGTGAGGAATCTAGAAGGATGACTTGAGAAACATCCTTGAAAAGATAAATTATATGAAACAGAAAAGTGACAGCAGAATATAGAATTAAGGGAAAGATAATCATCTGGAGAACATTTGCAGACTTCTGAAACACACCTAGGAGTGCCCAGAAGCTCTGTGTGAGCTCCTTTGAGACTCAAATCAGCCCTGAAGCATGGAGAGTTAGATGGGCCTGCCCAGGCCACACAGCTGCCACACGGGGACACAGGCAGGGCAGCGGACTCAGAGACCCTGCCCCTGATAGCTGTTCTAGGCTCCAGCCAAGGACAACTCCCTGGGCCACAGGATGAGGAATCAGATTTGAGCTCCAGCCTGTCTTCCTGGCTTGGGGACTATCTGGAAGATTTTTTAAAAATCCATTATATTTTCCTCTTTTGTTGGGAAGAGGAGCTGCTGGTTACGCTTTGTTACTGTCTCATTTGTTCCCAGCTACAATTTTATCAGGTTGACAGGACAAGTATCATTATTTTCCTTATTTAACTGAATGGACTGAGGCCCAGAACAGGCTAGCAACTTGGCTGAGGTAGCAGCTAAATGGTGAGACAACTAAGATGGGGGCCAGAGGGTTAGTTTTTGTGCCATCTGCCATCTGGGACCCTTGGAATGGTCTGACACCCAGCAAGAGGCCGAGTAAAGGGTTTGGTCAGCAAAGGGGCTTCATCCCAATCTCTCACTTATGAAGGCCAACAGCATCGAGTACACAAAGCGGGCAGGACTTTACTCCTTGATCTTGTGCCGTTTTAAAAAATGTGCAGGAGGTAGTATGTAAGCTTTGGGCCAAGGAAGGGTTATTCACTGTTCAAGGCCTGCCTACTCATCACCCATGAGCCACGGTCCCAGCTCGGTAATTCTAAGGCCCTCCAGCTGTGTGCCTTCCCTCAGGCTCCCTCTCCTTGGAATTCTGGGGTTCTTCCTGGAGTTGTAAACACCCCATGAACGCTCCTGCCTTCGGTTTGAACCTTGGAACCTCCCTCCAGCACTTCTCTTTCAGGCCACCAGGGGTCACCATAGTCCACATAGAATTCTTCAGGTTGGGGCTGCCCAGGTGCCTTAGGCAGAGTTTGGGATTACACTCAGTAATCCCAGTGAGGGGTGCCTGGGTGGCTCAGTGGGTTAAGCCGCTGCTTTAGGCTCGGGTCATGACCTCAAGGTCTTGGGATCGAGTCCCCCATCGGGCTCTCTGCTTAGCAGGGAGCCTGCTTCCTCCTCTCTCTCTCTCTCTGCCTGCCTCTGTGCCTACTTGTGATGTCTCTCTGTCAAATAAATAAATAAAACCTTAAAAAAAAAAAAGTAATCCCGGTGGGGGGTAGGGTGGGGTAGGGTGGGGCGGGGTGGGGGGTAGGGGCGGGCGGGGGGTGGGGTGTAGTGGGGGGGCGGGGCGGGGTAGGGGGGTGGGATGGGGGTGTGTCAGGCTGGCTGAGGCCATTCTCATGTTCTCATGTTACAGGGCAAAATTTCCCTCCATTCCTTCCCTGTGGATCCTGTCAGCTCATAACGGGTAGGACAATAGTGTGTTTTGGCCTTTGAGAGCTCATTTTCTTCAAACCTTGCTTACTTTTTTTTTTTTTTTTTTTTTTTTTTTTTTTTTTTCCCTGGTTTTTTTTTTTTTTTTTTTTTTTTTTTTTTTAACATTTGTCCAGGGGTTCATACTGATAGTTCAGTACTTGTCCTCAAATTCTGTTCCCGTGGCTAAGAAGTGAGGGCAATAGTGGTGATGTTTCTTAGGGGCTTCACATAATGGGTCAAACCATTCTCTTGACACGACCTTGAGCTGCTGGGACAAATGCAGCAGCTTTGCTCTATGGGTTCAAATCCCATTTCAACTACCTCCTTACTGGTGGTGGGAAACTCAGGCAATTCCTTAAACCTCTCTGAGACATACTGTGCTGGGTTGAAACTCATGTTCACCTGGAACCTGAGAATGTGACCTTATTTGGAAATAAGGTCTTTGCAGATTTCATGAGTTAAGACAAGTTTGTACTGAATTTGGGTGCGTCCTAAATCAATCCAATGACTGATGTCCTTATAAGAAGAGGAGAGGTCACAGGGGGACTGGCACACTGAAAAGAGGGCCCTGTGAAGACCGAGGCAGAGACTGGAGTCATGTCCAAAAGCCAAAGATTGCCAGGGGTTGGTAGAAACCACCCAGAGAGAGAGAAAGAGGCAAGAAGGACTTTTTCCTACAGCCTTTGGAGGGAGCATGACCCTGCTGACACCCTGATTTTGGACTTTTGGCCCCCAAACTATAAGAAAATAAATTTCTGTTGTTTTAACTCATTCAGTTTGTGGTAATTTGTTACAGCAGCCTAGGAAACTAATACACTCAACTTCCTCACATGCAAAACAGGGATAATATCACCTCAGGGGGTGCTGTGAATTAAATAATACAGTGTTTTATGAATGGCTGTGCAGTCACTCTGACAGCCAGAGTGGTATGCCTCCTTTTTGCCAGGCATATAGCAAGCCCTTAAAATGTTAAGTTTTCACTTGAGCAGATTCTTTGCTTTTCAGGGATTTCATGATTGACAGCCTCCTGATCCTTTGGAAGCCCTTCCA
Organism: Mustela nigripes; assembly: GCF_022355385.1. Classification (NCBI taxonomy): domain Eukaryota; kingdom Metazoa; phylum Chordata; class Mammalia; order Carnivora; family Mustelidae; genus Mustela; species Mustela nigripes. Next base: position 101,166,777 of record NC_081560.1, on the reverse strand, counting down.
TCTCATTTCAGATCACCTTCCTTTTTGTTCTTCACCCCGTTAGCAAACCCTCCAAGCCAACACCCTCCATGGCAGCAGTAGGGCGCTGTGGGGACCCCTTTGTTGCTTTCTCCGTGCTCCTTCATGACTTCTTCCTATCTGCTTGGCCTTCCTAGCTACCTTCTCAAGTGGCACCAGTTTGCTGGACACAAGCGTAGTGTGGTCAATGGCCACTGTATTATACTTTTGCTTGTGAGGCTGGAGAGGCCCCTGAGAGGGCCAGGCACCTTTAGCGAGGGCCTGATGTCCTGTCCCAGAGCCACCTCACAGCAGCTGAAGGGCTAGGGCAATCCTGAGAGTTCTTCTGCATTCCATTCCCACTGTGTCTTGTAAACCACATCTGAAATGAATCACAACATTTCAGCCACAGCTTAATCCCCCTCACAGATTCCCACGCTTGTTCCCTCAGAGCAAAACCCAGTAGCAATAACTACTTCTAAATAGTCTTGGCCTCTGCAGCCAGCTCCCGTCTCTGGCACTGGGCAGCAGGTGGACCCCTTGTCCACTTCATGTCTTCTGTTTCCCAACAGGCGGAGCCAAGCCACATAGGATAGGATAGAGGTGATTCAAGCCCAGAGCCTTTCCTTCAGGTTATCAAGGATCAGTATCAAGGGTGTCTGAAATGGTTAATTGATAACCAAACTCATCAGTTCACCAAACATTTATTCTGCACTACCCATGTACTAGGCAGAGTGCTGTATATGGAATTTTAAAATAAGTGAGGCTTTCTTCTGCTGCTTTCGTGGTAAGACAACCAAGTCAACCTCCACCCATCCCATTTCTGCACAAAAAGGTCCAGGAGCTGCAATTGCAGGAACTCTACAGATTACAAGATAATTCTACGCCTGATCTTCTGTAAAATACCAGAAACTTCTTGACGTACCCAAGAGGTATTGTTCTTATCCATTTTATCTTAAGTGGTTTTTTAAATATGTCTGCAAATTTCTTGAAACTTGTCATATCAAGAGGTAGAGTCTGGTGCACCTAGGTGGCTTGGTCGGTTAAGTCTCTGACTCTTGATTTTGGCTCACATCATGATCTCAGGGTCATGGGATCAAGCCCTGCACTGGGCACCATGCTCAGCAGGGAGTCTGCTGGAAGACTCTCTCTCCCTCTCCTTCTACCCCTTCCCCATGCATTTGCTCTCTAGATAAATAAATAAATCAATAAGTCTCAATTTTGAGGTGGAGTCAATGACTCCTCTTGTATCTTCACCAGCTCAGACTGCTATAACAAAATACCATCAACTGGGGCTTAAACAATGCTTATTTTTCATAGTTCTGGAGACTGAGTCTGAGTTAAAGGTGCCGATGTAGTTAGGTTCTGGTGAGTGTCTTCTTCCTGGCTTATAGATTCTTGCTGTGTCTTCACTTGGCAAAGAGAGAGAGGGAGCAAGCTCTCTGTGTCTCTATAAGGGTCCCACCCTCAGACCTCATCAACTGGGATTATCTTTCAAAGACTCCATCTCCAAATATCATCACAGTAGGGAGTTGGGCTTTAACATATGAATTTTTAGGGTGACACAAGTCAGTCTACAACACCATGAGCTTGGGCCTTTGTGACTGCCTTGATAACAAAATGTGACAATGTGGCATCACATCCAAGGCTGATGTCTAAAAGGTTCTACAACTTGTGATGGTTTCTCTGGGATGCTTACTTTTGGAACCCAGCCACTGGGCTGTGAGGAAGCCACATGGAAATGTGGATGGAAGCCACATCTTCATGTAGATGTTCCACCAACAGCACACACAGATCCAGGTTGACAGCCAGCACCAACCACCAGACAATACATGAGGAGGCCTTAGAGGACTCTGGCCCCAGTCACTGTCTTTCCGTAACCACATGAAAGCATCTAAGTAAGGAGCATCTAGCTGAGGCCCGTCAACCCCCGGAACCAAGAGTGGCAATTAGATGGGTACTGTGGTTTACGCCACACAGCCATGAATAACCAGAACAGCATCTCATTGGCTATTTGAACATTGTTGCTCTTCAGAAGAAAGCTGACTTCAGTGTGCACAGTCCTGGAGCCCCTGTCCACTAGGCTACATTAGAACAAAGGGCCACAGTTTGGTGCCTACCCTCACCATACACACATTTAGCCCAGCCACGTAGACAGATACTGAAGCTTTTGCCTACAGAAGTGATTCTCAGCCAAGAGCTGCATATTAGAATCACCTGGGGAGATTTTTATGACTTCCTTACACCCAGGCTATTGCCCAGACCAATTAAACCAGAATCTTTGGGAGAAGTAGTCCAGGAATCAATATCTGCTTAAGTTTCCCAGGTGATCTTAATGTGTAGCCATGGACAGAGGCAGTGAGCACCTAGGCCAACTTGGAGCAGGGTGGGCAGTGCCAGCATGCGTCATCATGGAGCGTAATGACACCGGTCCTTCTGTGCCCTGGGGGAGCGATGTTACTCTCTCTGGGAAAATAGGGATAAATGTACCCTTCTCTATTTCACTTTCAGTGACATATAACATTCCTGGCCTGGATTATTTTGTCTTACCTAATGCCTTTCCCTTCTTGTCTCTTCATCCTTCTTGTCCCTTCTCATAGCAGGGCTCAGAGTCCGAGTTCCTTCTTGAAGTGTTTCCAGTCATTCTAGGCATATGGATTTTCATTTTCTGCTGAATAAATCACCCCCAAACTCAGCAGGTTAAAACCACAATGAACATTTATTATTTCTTATCATTTTGTGGGTCAGTAGCTGAGAGGTGGCTTAGCTGGGTGCTCTGACTTGGAGCCTCTCATGAATAGTTGGTATGTCAGGAAGGACTAACACTTGAAGATTTCACTAGGGTTGGGGGGTTCACTTCCAAGAAGTAGCTGGGGAGTAGCTAGGAGTCAATGTTAGATGTTGTCAGGAGGCCTGGGTTTCTTTCCGTGTGAACTTCTCCATAGGGTTGCTTAAGCGTCCTTGTGGTGCGAGGTGTCAGAGCAGTGATCCAGAGAGAGGGAGGAGAAAAGCTGTGATATCTTTTATGACATAGCTTTGAACCACATATCATAATTGTTGCAATATCCTATTGGTCACACGGGTCAGGTGTCTATTCATTGTAGAAGAAGAATCCACAGGGCATGACTGTCTGATGGTTTGAATCTCTGGGGGTCAGTCTAGAAGCTGGCTGTCACGACAGGCCTCAATCACCTCTTCCTCCCACACTGTTCCAGCAGTTCTCAAATCTGGATGGTCTATAAAATCATCTGAGAGACTTCTAAAAGTAAAGATTCTCAGATGCCACCTGAGATGTTTTGATTCAGTCAGGCCTAGAATCTGTAATTTTAGTTTCCCAAAGCAATTCTGGTGATCACAATAGAAATGGACAGTTTATTCCATTTGGGCACTTAGTTCCTGGTCCAGGTAGGATAGACTCTTTTAGATTTTGTCCCCATGGGCCACCTCACATAAGGTGGGGGGGGGGGCCTGTAATACCATAAAGGAGCCCTCCTGTTAGTTCAGAAACTGCTGTTTTGTACCTTTCTCCTCTTCTTGGCTACTCCTTCATCCCCTGGCCCCCCTCATTCTTATCCCCACCAGACCAGTTGTCCACCTGGCCATGTTGATGGATTCAGATCTTTAACTTAGCCCCTTGTCCTTGGAAGAGGATGTTTCCAAGACTGAAAAATAGCCTTATGACCTCCCACAACTGTGTATGGCCATTGAACATGGGAGTGAGTGGGTGGGGAAGTGGGAGGGATTTTGAGTAAGCCTAACTTTTTTCATCTCAAAAATAAAAGTTTCACTGGTCATCTGGGCAGTTCCTTATTTTTGTTTGTTTTTAAATTTCATTTAACTTTTAGTTAGTGAACATACAGTGCAATGTTGGTTTCAGGAGTAGAATTCAATTATTCTCCACTTACATACAACACCCAGGACTCATCATGAGTGCCTCCTTACTGCCCATCCCCCACTAGCCTGTCCCCACCCACCTCCATCCACCAGCCCTCAGTTTGTTCTTTACCATTGAGTCTCTTAGAGTTTGTTTCCCTCTCTTCCCATATATTCACCTGTTTTTTTTTCCCTTAAATTCCACACACGAGTGAAATCATACGGCATTTGTCTTTCTCTGACTTATTTCACTTAACATAATACATTCTAGCTCCATCTCCATCATTGCAAATGGCAAGATTTCATTCTTTTAGGTGGCCAAGTAACATTCCATTGTGTGTATACACACAACATCTCCTTTATCCACTGATCAGCCGATGGACATTGGGCTCTCTCCATAGTTTGGCTATTGTTGATAATGCTGCTACAAGCACTGGGGAGCACGTACCCCTTTGCATCTGTATTTTTCTATCTTTTGTGTAAATACCTGGTAGTAGAAGTGCTGGATCCTAGGGCAGTTCTATTTTTAGCTTTTTGAGGGACCTCCATACTGTTCCCCGGAGCAGCCACACTAGTTTCCATTCCCACCAACAGTGCAAGAGGGTTCCCGTTTCTCCACGTCCTTGCCAACACCTGTTGTTTCTTATTTTCTTTGCATCCATTTTGGCAGGTATGAGATGGTATCTCCTTGTGGTTTTGATATGTGTTACCCTGATGATGAGTTGAGCATCTTTTCATGTATCTGTTAGCCATTGGGATGTCTTCTCTAAAAGTATATTCATGTCTCTGGGAAGTTCCTTATGTGTGCTGGACACTCTTGGTTTGAGCACCAAGTCATGAAATAACTTTCAGGGGAAGGGCGAGGGCAAAGGGATTCTAGAAGTGTGGTAGGATGACTAAGCCCTTTTGGGATTTATGGTTATAAAAGAGAAGAAAGGCTGTAACACTAACCTTTGCTGCTCAGCCCCTCTCCCTGATAGGAAGCAATAGTCCCACTGAGGCAGAAAACCTGCCTGTATTCTAAGAACCTAGGAAGAAAGCAACAGGATGGGAAACCCAGGCTGAATATCCAGGACAGATGGCCCCCATGGTGTCAGAACAAATGGGGGCATTTCTGTCACTGCTGTTTGGAAGCAGGCAGAAAAGCAGCCAGGAATTTTCCAAGGGCTGCAGCATTTCCCTTCATCAGGAAAACAGCTACTCAGCCACGTGCCTCTTTCCACACTAAGCACTGGGAAGGAAACAGTAAGCACGGCCAATAGGGCTGTGCCTTCACTAAGGCCATTTTCCACACACTTGTCCAGTGTAGCTGCTATGCTAAACAATTATTTCTGCAGAAAGATCTTGATGGCGGTCTAGCCTCTGACACAACTAAGGCATTTGGAATAGGAAGGCCAATTTCACTCTCTACCGTCTTGACATATTCCAGACTTTAAGGCTAGTTGACTAGATGGGCCGTGAGGCAGGACTTTGCCCAACACTTAATTTTCCTCAAGGTTGTGCCAGCAGACTTGACTTCCTCAAGGAGGAAATGGAGCTCCTGGCCATAAAGTCTGCCCTTCAGGTCTGCCGGCCACATGCAGCAGGCATCTGACCAGCCATAGGCGCTTCCAGCAGCTGCTGCCTCTCGTTGCCAGCCAGTAGCCGAGACATAGGCCCCGTCCTTTTAGCATGTGGAGTTCAAGATGAACTGAGGTGTCATCTCAAGTTTTGTCCAGAAAACCACAGGGTCAGATGGGTGTCGTGTGTACCAGAGATCTTGGGACATAGCTATCCAGGGAGTTTCACAATCTCTGTCTTAGTCAGCTCAGGACACCATGAAAAAATGCCACAGAGGCCGGGAGGAAGGCTCAGGGCTTAGACAACAGAAATTTATTTCTCACGGTTCTGGAGGCTGGCAAGTTCAAGCTCAAGGTGGAACAGAATTTAGTTTCTGGTAAGAACTCTTTTCCTGCCTTACAGAGAGCTGTCTTCTCATTGTGTCTCACATGGAAGAGAGAAAGAGAAGAGAGAAACAGAGATCTCTTCTGTTTCCTCCTCTTTTACAAGGACACTAGTTCTAACAGACCAGGGTTTTACCCTTAACGTTAATGTAACCCTAATTAGTTCCTTAAGGCTCTATTCCTAATCAGCTACATGAGGTTTGGGTTTTAACATATGAATTTGAAGGGGGCACAATTCAGTTTGTAGTTGTCTTATAACCTTGCCTGGACATGATGAGTCCCTTTCAGAGTCCCAAACAGACTGTGTCCAGAACGTCTGGTGGCTCTACCAGATAACCCAGTGACGCTGGAAACAAAAATGGGCAGTAGAAGTAGTTGATAGGTGTTTGTACACATCAAAGTATGAGTTTCTGACTCTGGGCTCCATGGGGCCAACCCTGCTCATTAAAAAATATGTATATATTTAAAATATTTTTGTTTATTCATTTTAGAGAGAGAGAGAGAGCGAGAGAGCACAATGCAAGGGGAAGAGCAGGCAGAGGGACGGGGAGAAGCAGGCTCCCTGCTCAGGGGCTCGATCCCAGGAACCTGGGATCCTGACCTGAGCCGAACGTAGATGCTTAACCAACCGAGCCCCTAGGTGCCCCCCAGCCCTCCTTGCTTTGGTTCTCTGGATTTCTGGGTCACACATCAGTGTGGGCATGTTCTGCTATTCAGTTCCATGCCTGGGAACCACGGGTTGGGGTTCTTCGTCCCGAGCTTATGCCCTTTTGGAGGGGAGCAGCTGTCTTGCCACTTTATTTGTGCTTTTCTGGCTCTCCTGAAACCATGGCACGATTTCAGACATCTGATGTGCCCAAGGTAAGGCGGCCACCTCTTACTGGGCTCGGCTCAGATCTGGCAGGGAGTCGTGTTTCTCAAAGGTACAGCTGCCTGCTACTTTCCCGGAGTCACTGTGACATGAGCACTGGGGAAGGGGCAGGAGATCTGTTGCTAATGTACATCCCAATTTCAGGTCCAGGCTCAGTGGATTTCCCTCTGTTGAAGCTGGGGCTAGTTAGAGAAGTCCAAGTGGAGTCTGCTTAGAAAGAACAAGGGACTTTACTGACTCTTAGAACTAAGAATTAAGCATGTTTCTTCCCAGTAACAGGATTCTGGTTCTCAGCCCTTGCTGTCAGGAGTCAGTTTCTCTCTATCACTCAGCTCTGCTTTGCTCTGGGAGTCATCTTGGGGAAAGACAACTTCCAGATGACCCAGGCTTTCATGATTCCTACAACTAACAATCTGATAAAGAAAGAGAACATTTTTTCTCCTAATGTCCTCACCCCTCTCCGTGAATACTCTGGTTGGTTTTGTTGGGTCATATCTTACACCTTAACCCATCAGAGTCTAGAGGGATGGGACACACCAGTAGGCCAGCCTTGTGATGAAGGAGGCTGCAGTCCTCAGCTTTCAGCCCTGACGAGACTATATTGAGTGCAGAAGTTTCCATGAGCAAAGCATGTGTGACAAACGAAAGTGTAAATACATCTGCTGTTTAATGTCTCCACTGCACACACTTGAGGTGGACGTTTAGCTGGGATGTGATGACACATCAGAGGGCAGCAGGAACTGTACCTGCTACTCTCAGGACAATGGGATCACTTGGCTCCCCACTGCAAAGTTCATGTATAGATACCCTCCTGATGCCTCCATTTAGAAAACACTGCAACTTGGTTTTCATCCTTTGTACATCATACTTCTAGCACTTATGCTGCCTTTGGGTTGTGAGGGGCATTATCTTGAATGATGGACACACAGGAAACCTGACTTCCCACATGTTAGTCCCTCTCTATATGGGCTACTTGTTGACCATAATCTTACAGTGCTAATAGTGTTTTGGCTCAGCACAAAGTGGCCTTTTGCCAACACATTTCTCATTTTTTGGGCAAGTCTCCCTTGATTTGTCCTTTTCTTTTCATAGTTACCTATTTTCCAGCATGTTCCCCCATCCCCTTCTCAGATTCTGCCCCACCCAGCAAAGGGAGGCCAGGTAAGGGCTTGGGGTTGGGAGTGGGCATGGATGGCAGCGATGATAGCTTGTTTTCTTTGAAATCTTGTCCCTGGTTTCATGAACTTGAGGAAAGGTTTTTGAACTTTAAATATATTTTGCTCATTAGATGAAAACCCACCCCTCTCCCCCAGTATTCATTATCCTCCAAAAGAGGGATAGCGTAATATATGAGTAGTATTTGTAGAATTAATTTGAAGACTATTTGCTCCAAGGCAATCATGGGAATGTCTCAATATCAGATTACTAAGTGACTTTCTCAGAATCATGGTGGGAAAGGAGCAGACGTTTTGTGGTCAATCAGTGATGCAATGACAGTGATGCAGGACAATGCATAGGGTTCATGGAGGTCAGCCTGAGACAGAGTCAGGGGACAGTCCTAATCTGCCAGAGATGGGGGTGTTTAGTCCAGGAGCTAATGTTTGGGAGCCTGGATTATCCTGATTGTGGGACTGAGATATGTGACAATACGGGGATGAATGCAGGTCCCTGAAGTTGATTGTTCAGCTTCTAGAGAGAGAGAGAGGAGTGGCATCTAGTAGGCTCAGCAGCACAAGGGTCTTAGGAGGGTCAAGGCCAGCACAGAGCTGGCATGGAGGTCTGGACTGGGCTTGACAATGAGACAAGACCCTGGGGGAACCTTCAGGAACACTTGGGCACATTTTAAAGCACATTGATATCTAAAAGGAAATACCCCTGTGATGTAGGCAGGACACATCCGACCGTCTCATGTTGACCATTCCCTGGTTTTCCCTGTTGACTCCTTCCACTCTGGCATTCGACCATTTATTTTCTGGCACCCAAACTGTGACTTTTCTTCCTAAACTCTAGTTCAGTCTTTCTCAAACGTGGTTAGTAGGCTGCTCTAGAGAAAGTATTTAGTCAAACTTCTGTGGGTATTCAGGTGCCAGAGAGCGAACACAGAGTCTCAGGTGCCAATCAGAGAGGGACGCGTTGGGTGCTGCCATCTGTCCGTCATAGAAGTTATCACCGCGCCGCTGAGAGCAAGTGTTTCCTAAGCGTTTGCATGAAGACCACACAAATGAAAATAAGCAGTGGCCATCGGCTACAGCAAGGCTGTTGGCGACCATCACTTGCTTTTGGCATGAACTCAGAAGAGGACTGGGAAAGCTTTGTGGTGGAAAGAAACAGAAGGCTCAGGTGCGCCCCGACTGGAGACTGTTGTCATGACAAAGCTGGAGACGGATGTAGAAGGAGGACGGCCTACTTGATTGGTTAGGAGTAGTTATTTGACTTTCTTTGCGTTGGTCCCGAGTTGGAAATAGGAACAAAAACTAATGAAGCTGTCCGTTATTAATCGAGTTCTGGCCATCTGGGGCCAGTTGTTACAGAAGTTCTTGTTTGGTTTCCTGGATTGTTGCTACAGAGTGCAGCCTGAGTGCTTCCAGGTCCGACTTCCAGCAGCCGGGCTTCCTGAGCTGGTTACTGTAGGTATGGGGTTGCTGCAGGTTGTGGGCTAGAGCTTTATTTTCACATGTGGTCTGGCCGCTGTCTGTTCGTGTATTCATTCTCTCAAGTGCTTGGATATCGTAATAGACTTCTAAAGAGTAGCTATACTGTTATTGTCGTCTACACTGAGGATGTCCACATCGTTCACCTAGATGGTTTCAGAGCTCGGTTTTGTTTCGGTCAGTGGCTTCTCTAAAGCATGCATGCCCTAGGGCCATTTTCGTATCTGGCTAACTGGCTTTGTGGCCTGTCCTTGTGGAGGGAGCTTGGCCCAAGCTTTGGCACATCAGTGTGGTCAGAGCCATGGGTGCGAACAGTTGAATAGGGCTCCTTTCCTAGAAGAGCTCCTTTCCTTTCCAGGTTCCACAAATGATTTTTATCATGTTCTGTCCTTTGTGTTCAAATTCTCTAATATTATAAACTTCTCTAGGCCAGCATGTCTTCTGTAAGGCCTGCTTCCTTCTGAATTCCTTACTCATCTCGCCCCCTGCATTTCTCAATTTCTTTATCTCCTTTTCTCTTCCTTCCTCATTTCCTTTGGTACTTTCACTTGAACTCCAGTTTTTTATTATTTTCTGGTTCTTCTATTTCCTCAGTCTCAGAGCTTCCAAAATGTTTCCAGACTAGAAAATTATATTAGTTTTCTTATTGCTGCTGTAACAAATTCCTATAAACTTAGTGGCTTAAAACAACACAAATTTATTATCTCGCAGTCCTGGAGGTCAGATGTTTCACCGAGCAGATATCAAGGATATCAAAGTGTCATTGTGTTTCTTCTGGAGGCTCTAGGGGAGAATCCTTTTCCTTGCATTTTCCACTCTCTAGAGGCCACTTGTGTTCCTGGCCTCACAGCCTCTTCCTCTGTCTTCAAAGCCAGCAGTCCTTCCCTTCAATCTGTCTCTGTCTTTCTCTGACTTCTGTTTCTGTTGTCATACCTTCTTCTCTGATTCCGATACTTAAGCCTCCTTCTGAGGACAAGTACGTTGAGGCCACCTAGATAATCCAGAGTAATCTCCCCACCTTAATATCCTTAAATCAATTTAATCACATCTGTGAAGTCCTTTTGCCATGTTAGGTAACATAATCACTGGTTCTGGGGATTAGGGCATAGAATCTGTTATAGGCTGAATTGTATTCTTCCAGAATTCACATGTTGAAGTCCTAACCCTCAGTACCTCAGACTGTGACTGTGACTGGGGACGGTATCTTTAAAGAGATGATTAAGTTAACATAAGGTCACTAGGGTGGGGCCTAATTCAAGATAACTGATATCCTTATCAGAAGAGCAAACTTGGACACAGACATACCCAGAAGGAAGGTGATATAAGGGTACAGGAAGAAGACAGCTGTCCGCAGCCAAGGAGAGAGGTCCCAGGAGAAACCAAGCCGCCAACACCTTGATTGGAGACTTTCAGCCTGGAGAATCATGAGAAAATAAGTGTCTGTTGAACCTAGCCAGTCTTTTGCAATTTCTGTGTCATAGTCTGTGTTATGGCAACCCTAGCAAACTAATACAACATCTTGGGGGATATTATTCTGTTGACCACAGGAGTGATGGTCTAAAGTTGGTCTAACTTTCGTGTATTTTGGGAGCAGTAATACTTCTCCTTATACTTGTGAGGCATAAGAGATCAGAGGCCTACATGCACTGACGTGTTTGCATGAGCTGAGATATTTCTGTAAGCCTCTTACTATTTGAAAGGCTCTGAATTTGAAACGTGACATGGACCTCTTCTGAAGATAGTTGGGAGCCAGTAGGCAATTTTTTGGCAAGAGCAGACTGGAGCTGTATTAGGATTTGGAACACTGATGGTCTGTCTACACCAAAGAGAAGCTCTCCTGACAGAGATGAGAAACCGGATCCAACTACAGACAGTGGTAGAGAGGTCACTGCCGGATGTTCCCGTGGCGTATGGACATGGGCCTCCGGGGTGCAGGCCATAAGGACTCTATAGTCTCAAAGGCATTTACAAACCATCACGAAGTCGACTAAATACATGGGCTTTTTATAATTGTCATAATTGTAGAAATAATTGTAGAAATCCTACCCACTCTTGGTGATAGACTCCTGCCCCCTTGCTGTGGAGGGAGGGGTGGGGCTGAGGGTGAGGCTTCCTCCCTCCCCCAGCACTCACCATTGTGGCCACATGGTGTTAGAGGTGACTGGGAAGAGAGAATGTGGAAGAAAAGAAATTGTGTAACAGTATCACAGAAACAGTGCTGCAATTATCTCATGTGATTCTCTTCCATGAGGTCACAGCAGCATGAGGGCAGTGGTTGTGTTTGGGTTGACTATCACTGCATGACGACCTAGCACTGTGTATGGCACATAGTAGGCCCTGAACATATTAATTAATAAATCAATTAAATAATGGGATTAACTAGTCAATTCCAGATGGAAGGGACTTTGGAGAATGAGATGAAGCTGACTTAGCATTTGTACATTACTTTGTAATTTCTGAAAGACTTTCATGTTCATTTTCTCATTTGATGCAAGCCTGTGAGGTTGCTGGTGTTTGGAGGACTCTGACAATGATGGTCCCATTCGGGAAGGCACAGGTATGTGCCCACGAGCATGTGATCAATGGCAGGATTGGGCCTGGAAAGCACTGCTCTGACCTGTCCCATTGTGTTCAGCTGCCTACCTTCCTCGATAAAGAAAGTAAGGTCTACAGAGGTAGAATGATCTTCCCAGGGTCACACAGCTAGCTCACATGAAACTGAAAGTCATGGTGAAAATCTATCAGGTAAAAACAAGTTTTCTTCAGTTACTTGCCTCCATTTTAAAAAATTCTGATTCAAGGCAGATTCCTTTGCCACTGTGTAACCACACTTTCCCTACCAGGATACTCCTTTAGAGTAAGTGAAAAGAATTTGAATTTGGGGATCTTTGTTTATGTGACTATTGAAAGGTCATCACTTTTACTTGCTTTCCTCATATTCTCTTAGGAATAATCTGTATGTGTTTTGTAAGGACAATTTGGCATGCCCTTTCCTGTCCTTTCCAGTATATTTGAAATGAGAAAAAATAATTTCAGTCTGGAAATGGCTTATACAGAAACGCCTAGAGCTGGGCGTACTTGGTATGAATCTGTGCCTGGCCTGTGGGAACTGAGGGGGCAAAACTGATCGTGGCTTCCCAGCGCCTGAAGGGTACTCGGCCTTCGAGATACAGTTATTCCCTGGGTCCTTAAAGATTTCCTCATGGTTTAATGCCCTTACACTGGAAAAAAGTCAACATCTGCATATTTTCTCTTGTTACTGGGCAACACTCAGTACCTCAGTGTTTGAGTGGGACAAACAGAGCATTTTATTGTCCTGAGAGGGCAGCTGGAATACTAAGACAAAAAAGAAAAAAATTAGCCTGTTCAGAGTCACCTTCTGTCTGAATCATCCTACTAAGTCATTTCATTAAAAGGGATTCTTATTTTCATAAAGTTCTGTCTAGTTATCTTATAGGTGACTGTTGTGTTAAGCAGGACTATTTACTCTGATTCCTTAGAAACAGGTAAAAAAAATAACTGTAGGTTTAAAAAATAATTTATTACTCATCCTTGTGTAATAAACACATCCTTTACTTGGGTTAAATATTAGAAATATTTCTTTCCTTTTAGATAGCCTCTCCTGTTTGCAATATTTTCAAATAGAATACATTCTAAGAGACAGCGTGTACTTCTAACAATGAGATATCTTCATCCCATGTACCTGTGACAAACTGTTGCTTAAAATATTTCCTTCTCCTCCTGTTGAAGGATTATGGAAACCCACCAAAGCACAGCTCAGATGAGGGAATATGACTGACTTTCCCTAATGAGGAGTAAGCAAAAAGCTTGTTGATGACCTTCACCAGCAGTAAGAGTCTCACGTTTTGGTTAACATAGTCTGCACACCTGCCAGCAAAAAAATTAAAGAGCGCCTCAACGGAACAGCCATGCCTTTGGGGAGGGGACACTGGGTCTCAGGGCTCCTTACTTCCCAGGAGTCGGACCGCAGGGAAGCCTGTGAGCATGCCCGTCATAGGTGCTCAGGAATTCACCTCCTTCCGTCTCCTTCGTCCCACGCTGCTCTCCAGTCTCGTATAAAGTTGAAAAGCCATAGTAAAGTTTGTGACATGCTATTGACCTGAAGGGTATGGTGGCTCGGGGAGTCTTATTGCCTCTTTAGCAGGCTGTGGAAGGGTCTGGGTCCCTGGTCTTGGCAAGAGCGTGCAACTGATGCCACGCTGTCCAGAACGCAGGAACCCGGGAGCACTGAGAGACCACGGACCCGGCTGGGACTCTGCTCTGGAACAGACCACTGAGGCCCAGGAGCGGGAAGTCATTCGTGTAACGTCAGGAAGTCAATTGGCAGAAGGGCTGGGGCTGGAATTTAGCTGCTTCATTTCCGAGTTAGCACTCTGAAAACACCGCACCGGCATTTCTGAATCTCAACAGCCACGGAGCACGGGCCTCGGCCTGCTACGGTGTCCGTGCCACACGTCACCAGCAGAGGGCACCATTAACCTGCGGGTGTTTCCAAGAATTTTGGTATCTAGTGCAGACATTATAAGGAATGCACGAATACTTGATAAAATATAATATGGGGATATTGCATTCATAGATTTTTAAGTATAGACACCGAGTGTTTGAAGGCATAGGATTTTATAAAAGGATGCAAAACATCACAATTTGCCCTAAACCTGGAGATAGACCCCTCTATGACACGTGGACGTTCACTGAAACGCTGGATTTAGGGAAGTATCCGCATTGGCGGAGCAACTCAGAAACCACTGAGCATGTCTGTCCCGATGTCATCCAGGCACTGCCATGTGCACTGAGATACAACAGGTGGGAAAATTGGATTTGTTCCCTCTTTCAGACGAACTCATCCCTCCGCCATCCCCACGTTCAAACAAATAACTCTTCACGGTGCAGGGTTTTCCGGGCAGCCCAGCAGGCGGATGGGGCACCACTCTGCCCGGCACATGCCAGCTGTCCGACCTGGTGGCAGTAAGGCCTCCTCCCAAGACCGTCCGGGGAATGAAACGAGGCCCTGTAGGAAAGCCATCAGGCGCGGTACCCGATGCGCAGTACGCAGGAAGGGAGAGCACCTGTTCCCAGGTGAGGGCCTGTGGCATCAGGCTGGACTGGAGGCAGCCGGTGGTCTGCGATGTTTGACCACCAGGAACCCCAGTAGGGCAATGGGCTTCGGAGTCAGGATGAAAGCGGAGACCCGGTGCTTGGAACGTGGGAAAGTGGTGAGCGTGGCTTTGTCCTTGGACTCAGGAGGGCCTTTATCAGAAGAGGGACTAGAACCGCACCATGAATAAGGCGGGAATTCGGTGGTCAGAGGCGTGGCTCCACCGGCTGTGGCCGAGCCCCCTAGACTCTGCGTCAGTGCGCGCGCGTGCCTGTGCGTGTATGTGCGCGTGCGTGCGCGTGCGCGCTGCCAAGCTCTGCACAATGTGCGATTGTGCCAAGGGGTTGCGGTGGGAATGGCGATTTTCACGGCTGAGCGCTCCGTGTTCACCCTGGGTCTTGGACTCGCAGGCGGTGCAGGCAGTAAAGCCAACGCTTCTAATTCCAAATGGGTATTAGAAGTTGCCTCTGGAGACTCCTGCCCCAGCGTAGGTTCTGTTCAAATGAACCCCCTTCCCTTCTCTCCCCATCGTCCTCTGCCTGCGCTTTCCCTCTTCCTTCTCTTCCTCCCTCCTGCCCGTCCCCTGCCTCTCCCCTCTGCCCACTCGCCTTTCCTTCATGCCTCCGTGGGTTAGAGATGGTGTCAGCGACATTTCAGCTCTAACAGGGGGTCCCTGTGGAAGCGTCGATGGCAGAAGCGGCAGGCGCTGTAGGCAGAACCGGGTGGAAGAATGGCGATGGAATGAGGCTGAGTGGCGGGGGTGGTCATTGCAAATCCAGCCACTTGCAGAGCTGGCTGCTGGTTTTTTATTGATTTTTTTAGGGGGAGCAGAGGTAGGAGGAAGTTATAATGTGTCATTTCTATACGCAGTAGATGTGCATGTGAACCTCAGGAAAGGGGAAGTGACTGGAGAGACACATGTGGATGTTTTCCATATGGAAGTTATAAATTAAGTGTGGATCAAATCTCTGAGGTGTTAAAAAAAAAAAAGCAGAAGCCGAGAGGGGGCTTGGATTGAAAATTGAGATAAGTTCCCTTGAGGGCCCAAGAGGAGACTGAGAAGCCCGAGGAGAAGGCAGCAAAGAGGCCAGGGAGACCCGTGTGGGATGCACTAGGCAGTGGGGAAGGAGACTGTCTGGGATTTGGCGGGGGCAGTTCCCACCCTTTGGAGCTCAGGTGCCCAGTGCTGATGAGCTGCCATCCTTACCAGGTACAGGGCTTTGGAGGCTGAAGGTGGGGGCAAAAGCAGCCTCTTCTCTGCTGAAATTACTGACAAGTCACCACGTGTCAACACTGAGGACAAGTGAGGTGGAGTGCGGATGAGCTGAACTAATCGCTGAACCAATATGACTAAAGCAATGAGACGGAAGGGCAGAGGGACCTGCCTGCTTTCGCTGAGTGCCATTTCCCTTGCAGCCTCAGTCACTCTGAGGAAGTTACAATTAAATCTATTTTGTAGAGGAGACTGCGCTATATGTGTCCCAGATCGCAGAACTAGAAATGGTAGAACCAGTTTCTAGCTGAGTTGAATGACTCCAAAATTGAAATTCCTTCGGCAGGGCCCAGCTGCCTTCCAAACACTGCATGCCCCCTGCAGTGGACTGTCCGTTGTTCAATGAGCCAGTTTCTCTGTGGCCGTGCCCAGCTGCCCACTTAACACAGTTATTCAATAGACGGTTTTCAGTCCTTATCTTCCATGACATCCAGCTGGTATCTGACCCGGACTGTGTCCTTGAAACTCCTCTCCCTCAATTTCTGCAAAACCACTCAACTATTTCTTTGCATTACCTTTCCCCAACTTCTTTTTCACTGTCTACCCCTTTAATCGCTAGTGCTCTCCAGGGTTATGTTCTTGGATATCTAAAGACTAAAGACTTTGGGGGTCAGGGAGGGAATGTAAATGAGAACAGCCACTGAATGTAAGATCTTGGCATGCCCAGCTCCTGTGAGGTTCAGGAAGGTGCTATAGAGATATGTGGTCGAAGTGAGGGGTAGTGAGGAACGTGGGGAGTAGGGTCTGTGAGAAGCGAACAAGCAATGTCCAAAAGGAGCTTAGGCAAAAAGCGACTGGGAAAATGTAGAGTCAGAAGAAAATTAGCCTTGAGGAAATTAGTAGGATGTTTGGAAGTAAAAGAACTTGAAGTCTGATGTTCGGTTTAGGCCAATCAGATACCAAAGGCTAGGAGATCATTCTTTGCATTGTGCCCTTTAGACAAAAGCTCTGAGCAATAAATAGGGCAAGTAGACTCCATTTACAACAACCATCTGAGCAAGCCGCTGGGTCATTCTGAGGTTAGTATTCGAACTGGCAGCAAAGCGGGGGATGTGAACCAAAGTTGGGACACTGTGTCACGGTGGAGATGGGTAATGAGGACAGGCAACACTGAATGGGTACCAAAGGGCATTGTTAGCAAAGGCGGCGTGGCTTCCACTGATAAATGAGAAATTCCATCCATCTTTTCATTTGAAAAAATTTAGTTTTGGGGCACCTGAGTGGCTCAGTTGGTTAAGCATCTGACTCTTGATTTTGGCTCAGGTCATGATCTCAGGGTCGTGAGATGGAGCCCCACTTTGGTCTCCACACTCAGGGCAGAGTCTGCTTGGGATTGTGTTTCTCTTTCTTCACCCTTTATCCCTCCCTCTATCCCTCCCTTCTCCTCAAATAAATAAATAAATAAATAAATAGTCTTTTAAAAAATTTAAGGAGTCTCCATTGTCCTTACTAGGAGAACATGGCACTCATCCAGGAACACCAGCTTTTGAAAAGAACGCTTAGGGAATGTGGTGACCCTAACATGCCATTAGTCCGACTGCAGTGAGATATACAGGAAGGACTGCAAATTGGAGAGCAAAGTCACCTTTTCAAATGCATGAGGTCACTTGGAGATTTGAAGCTGGGGTTGGAAACCTCTCCTGGTAACTACAGAAGTGGAATGGAGAGGGAGTTGGGAGGAATCCCCAAACTATGGATCCTTCTCTGAGTCTCCTTCGTCTCATTCCCACCAGCTTCTCAGAGCAACCTTGCTTCTTCACTATTATCATTATCAGGTAAGCAGCTGAAAGACGTCCCGCCCAGCCCATGTGTCCTTGTGGTTTCTCCTACACGTGCCCCTGACCTTCTTTACTATTCTCAAAGCAAATACAATCCCAGGGATCACATACCACTCCACCACCTCTCTGGCCAACTCTTAGGAGAAGGGTATTTCAGTCTAATTTTCAGCCAAAAGCAGCCCCCAGAATTCTGAAATTGCTAGATGTATGTTGGTACATGTAAACTAACAGGTCCCCTCAGATAGACTTCAGTCCTTCAGCAGCTCCAAGACTCTCCACTCTCGTTCAGATTCATTGTGAGGTTTCCATGGCTCCTCTCCTGACACTTCTCTCCCTACACACTTGGGGTAAACATCATTAGCTAATCAAGGTATTCTTTCCACGGTGCCTCAGACCCCTGGTAGGCAGTTGCTTCCAGCTGATGGAAACTGGACTTGAACTGAGCAGATTTACCTGCTGAGGCTCAGATCTTTCTAGCCTGGCACTTACAACATCCTGTGTTCTTACTTTGCTATTAATTGATTTGGGGCTTCACCCCCCCCTAACTCTGTATCTTTTCTCATCTTGTTATTTCTGCCTAGGATGGTCTCCCCACCGCGTAACAATTCCTCAAGCCAAGACCTCATCTATTCAGACTCAAGGTTGTTTTGATGCCAGATGAGAATCACAAAGTCATGCTTCCTTTTTTTCCAGTAGAAAACTAGTGAGTATCCATGAAAGACAAAAACAGCTTTGTAGAAGGACAGCAAAAGAGCCATACCCAAATTTCGGGGGAGACTTTGACATCACTGTCCTTGGCAACCAAATCTAGTTCTGAATTCTGCATACCTGCTTTCTTAATCAGTATAGGAGAGAGGAAAGCAGAGAACATGGGGACTCACACTGTCTTCTGCCTGTAGCTCTAGGTAGAATGGCTGCATTCACCAGGACACCAGGAAGTTAACTCCCTCTGATGTGTTAAAAGTCCACGTCTAAAAACAAAACGTCCCCCAACACACATGTGGATGGTGTGATGGGCTGGATACATCCTCCATACCTCGTTTTCATACTGTGTGACCAGGCCAAGAGAGACCTCTCCATTCCAGGATGGACGAATGAATCTTTCCCTTCACAGGTCAATTTCCCCTGCAAGAAAACAGACAAACTCTGGTATTTTAAGCAGCTATGCCTCAAGGCACCCTGATTACATACCTCAGAAAAAGCAAGACATAAAAATTCCAGTCCTTCTCCTGAACAGACCCAACTCCACACCACATTAACAAGGCATGGATACCTACGGAAGAATTTGTAGATATTCAGAGGATTTGCATTGCCAACCCCTATTACAAAATCCTTACATTTTTTTTCTTTTTCCCTGAATCCTTTCTTGGAGTCAGCAGCCTTGCTTTCCACCTAAAAGTCAGTGCATCTGGGCTTTTCTGGCAAGGCTGGCTTCAGCCCTGTCTTTCCAGACCCTGCACACTATCTCTTCCCTAATATAGAACAAATTCCCATTTGTATCTTCACATTCACTCCTTTGGTGATCTAACAAGATTCTCCTTGGAATTTACTCCCATGCTAGAGGCTGTTGGTAGTATACAATATCTGCTTTCCCACTTTCCTACAATAAGTGAGTTCAAGAGTTTTATCTGAGCACAGAATAGACTCCATTCCCCAGCGTCCCCATTACAGCAAGGTGTAGTTATGTGAGAACATGGCACCAATGGCGTGCAAGTGAAGCATGGACACAGCTTCTGAGACATGTTCTTAAGAGCAAGAGGCACAGTCCTTTCCTGCCTTCATCTCCTTTTTGCCTGGAATGTGGTTATTTTGGCTGGGATTAGAATAGCCATCTTGCATTAAGAGGTGGGAGTTTTGTGCTGAAGATGGCAGGGCAACCAAAGAGAAAAAAGCATGGCCCTAATGGATGAATAAAATTTTATTTAAATTTTAAAAATTCTAAGTTTTCTTTATTATATTTTTTCTACAAGCATTACATTGATAATCAGAAACAAACTAAAATTCCATCATTTGAGGCCTATTTATAGTTTTACTTTCTCTATTAAGACTTCAATTATTTTTTTTAATAATTAAAAAAAAATTTTATAAACATATAATGTATTATTAGCCCCAGGGGTACAGGTCTGTGAATCACCAGGTTTACACAACTCACAGCACTCACCATAGCACATACCCTCCCCAATGTCCATAACCCCACCACCCTCTCCCTACCCACCTCCGCCCGGCCACCCTCAGTTTGTTTTGTGACATTAAGAATCTCTTATGGTTTAAGACTTCAATTATTTTCTCACATCAGATAAAATAAATAAAATAATTGACAATTTGATTCTTGAAATATTCCACTCTTTCAGTAAAAAAAGTAAAAAAAGGATATTGGAATACTGGTAGCAGAGGTCAGATATGGACCCCTGATTTTTTTCTCTATAGATGCTCAAATCTTCAGCTGAGACTCACATTTGCCTTGCCCTACTATCCTGCAAAATTTCAGAACTCTGAGGCTTCCCTTAACTAGGACACAGGAGGAAAAAACAAAAGGATGATTAGGACACATGCAAAGGGTGTTGCTAGCAGAGGAGGAAGTAGTCAATTCTTTCCCATATTCCTGAATTTAGGGAAGGTCATCAAATGTTTTGTCTAGGGCAAAGGGGGTTGATGGGCCTTTTACCCATTCCTGATAAAATAGGCGAAAACAGTGAGCAAGTCAAGTGCGTTGCTTCCTCAACCCCAGGCCCAGCCCCTTGGTTGGGGCTCCTTGCACACACCGGAGAGGTGGGACTATACGCCTCCAAATTCTGAGGCCTGAAGCATTTGAAGTCCTCTGGAGGGAGTGATGGCCAGGCTTTCGGATGGTGTGGGCTAGCCTCCTGTTTTTACAATCTGCAAACTCCTATTACTTAGTGGGATGTGTAGATCCCTTTGCCTACTCCTCCTCTCTTAACCTTAAACTCAGGTCAGGAATAAAGAGAGCAGTTGTGCAACAAGGCTTGATGGTAAAACCAGAGGAAAATCCTCTTAACTATGCCAACTTTTCCTCTTCTAGTATTCTGAAATTCAGAGATTCAAAGTCTCAACAAATAGAATTAAGCCTCCATTATAAAAAATCTGCAAGATTCTGGTTCTCTGGATCTTCTCAAAAATTTTCCCCTACTGAGTTTCCATTCACAAAACCATCTCTCTTTTCATTCTCTCAAATTAAATGATAAATATTAGGTAATGTACAGACTATTGTGCTAGCAGGCGGGGAAAGACTTAGCTGCCTGCAGAAGCTCATAACCCAAGGCGAGATGGGGAATCTAAAGGTGGAAAGTTACCCATGCAAGAGTCAATGGGATATGGATATGGGAAAGATTGGTTTGGCATTGGGGAGGAGGATGTATGTACCAGCCTTATGGAAAAGGGGGGGCGTGAGCTAAATCCTACAGGATGGTTGGGGAGAAAGGTCATCCCAGGCAGAGCAAAAGCTTCTGGAGACAGTGAGCCAAGCAGGGATTGGTGTATGAGGCCGCAGGCGGGTGGGGTAGTGATGGTGGACATTGTTGTGCTAAATCTAGAAATCAGACAGAGGGTACTTTCTAGAGACCTTTGGACACGTAAGCAGTATTCTGGTTGCAAAGGACAGTTCTGTCCTTTCATAATTTTGGAAGACAAATATGATAGGTAAGTCTCTGTGCATCAGAAGAGAGAGCAAAACACACAGACCATTTAGTAGTGAAAATATCCACATGGTGTCAGTGATATGAGAAGAGAACGCAAGCGAAAGACACATGGGAGGGAGGAGTTAAGATGATGGGGGTTTAGAGGAACCCGAAGCTTGCCTTTTCCTTCAAACACAGCTAGAAAATATCAAATTATTTTGAACACCCAAGGAATTGATCTGAGAAGCTACACAACCAGAGGTAGGATAATTGCTGTATCGTCGAAGGTAGGAGCTGTGGAGGTATCTGATATGGAGGAGGAAAGAGCTGCACGTACTATGGAATTGAGGGAGTCCTCTCACGGAGAAGGGAGTGGGAGAGAGGGAGAGAGAAAGAATGAGTAAGAACCCACCCAGGGTATTCCATGAGAAAAGCTCTTCCCAAAATCACTGACTAGAAGAAGGAGAGGGGCTGGCTCTCTCAGGTCTTTATAAGCAGTGGAGCTCAAAGTCTGAAGGTTTCGAGGTCCACACCACTGCCAGGGTTTCAGGTGTATGACCCACGGATGTCTGCCATGGCTTAGGGTGCTCTTGTGCCGAAGGAGGGCCAAGGGGAAGGCCAAGGGGAAGACCCTGTGGATACAGGATCCCTGGGTCACCCAGGGAGAAACAATTGTAAGGTCTTCAGTGTGTTTGGGGGTGGCAGCATGGCTTCTCCAGGGTGAAGACAGCGGGCAGCACCAATGTGCCGTCGGGTTCCCTTGCGCAGAAGCTGAGACCCTGGCTGAGGGCAGCAAATCTTGGTCCAGCTTTTTGCTGTGCTTTACCATGAACTCCAAACGGGTGCACAGTTGTGTGACTGGTTTTTTTTTTTTGGGGGGGGGGGGGACAAAGTGGCAACAGCCACAGTGTGACCAGACCCTCCCCCAGAGGATCAGCGCGGGTCTGCACTGTGCAGGTCCATCAAATCTGGAATTTGGAAGCCCAGCGGAACACCTGAGATAAAACACAAGAGCACTTTGCTGCCTGGCAGGCAGACAGCTCGGACACAGGGTGAAGGCAGGGATCTGACAGAAGCTGGGGATACAGGAGGGGTGATTGTTTGCTCTTCTTTGGGGGCTTCCTGAAGAGTGTCAGGCAGGAAATCACCACTACAAGAACAAAGCAGGGAGATGCCTTTAACCTCCCTCCTATCCCCCTGCACACAGCGCCACCTAGTGGAGGCAAGAATCACTTCCACCAAGCTCAGCCCCCCAACACCCTGCGGGTGCATTCCCACTAGAGCAAGTCCCCCTGAGAAACAGCCTAGCAGGCCCCTCCCACAGAAGACCAGCACAAACCCTCTCATGCATCAAGTCTGCTCCTCCCAGAGTGCTGCAAAGCTTCAGCTCTAGGGGAAATAGGATCTAGCTTCCTCCTGTTTATCTAACTTCTTTTAACAAGCAGATCAAAACACACCTAGCTGACAAGATCCAAACACCCCCCATTGCAGGGAAGAGAAACTCTGCAGAGGACTGACCCGAGGGAAGTAGCAACCAGAACACAACAGCTGAGTGCACACTCTGAAACACCTTCTGAAACACCAGGCCCAGGGCATTATAGGACCTCTTCTTAATATATCTATTACTCTCAGGAGCAAGAATACAGCAGGCTTTCCTAACAATCACACACACAAAATAGACCCAGACAAAATGAAAAGATGGAAGAATTCACCCCAAAAGAAAGAACAGAAAGAAGTAACGGCCAAGGATTTAATCAATATGATATGAGTAAGATGCCTGATCCAGAATTTATCATAAGGATACTAGCTGGGCTTGAGAAAATCATTGAAGACACTAGAGAATCCCTTACTGCAGAGAAAAAAGAACTAAAATCTAGTCAGGCAGAAATGGAAAATGTTGTAACTGAGATGCAAGACCAACTAAATGCCATGATAATGAGGATGGATAAAGCAGAGGAATGAATCAGTGTTGTAGAAGATAAAATCACAGAAAATAATGAAGCTGAAGAGGGAAAGAAAGGTACTGGACATAAGTGTAGACTTAGGGATCTCAACAACATGAAAGTGTAATAAAATTCATATCATGGCAGTCCCAGAAGAAGAAGAAGAGAGAGAAAAGGTGAATGAAGGTTTATTTGAGCAAATTATAGCTAAATATTTTCCTAATCAGGGTAAGGACACAGACATGAAATCCAAGAAACACAGAGAATTTCCATTAAATCCAACAAAAGCCAGCCATGACCAAGACATATCGTAGTTAAATTCACAAAATACATGGGCAAGGAAAGAATCCTGAAAGGAGCTAGAGAAAACATCCTTAACCTATAAGGAAAGACAGATCAGGATTGTAACAGGTCTGTCCACAGAAGACTAGCAGGCCAAAAGACAGTGGCATGATATATTCAACTTGCCGAAGGGGCAAAACATACCAAGAATACTTTATCCAGCAAGGATGTCATTCGGAATAGAAGGAGAGAGATTCTCATACAAAAGCTAAAGGAGTTCATGACCAGTAAACTAGCCCTGCAACAAATATTAAAGGGGGCTCTGAGGAGTGGGGCATGGAGAAAAGACCAAAAGCAACAAAGACCAGAAAGGACAGGAGAGCATCACCAGAAACACCAACTTCATAAGTAACACAATGTCACTAAATTCATATCAATAATCATTATGAATGTAAATGGACTAAATGTTCCAATCAAAAGACATAGGTATCAGAATGGACTAAAAAAAAAAAAACCAAAACCACCCAAAAAAAACACAAAAAACAAGACCCATCTATATACTGCCTACAAGAGACTCCTTTTAGACTTAAAGATACTTGCAGATGGAATGTGAGGGGATGTCATACTTCTATCAGACAAACTAGATTTTAAACCAAGGACTGTACTAAGAGATGAGGAAGGGTGCTATATCAAAATAAAGGGGTCCATCCATCAAGAAGATCTAACAATTGTAAATATTTATGCCCCCAAGTTGGGAGTACCCAAATCAATCAATCAATAATAAGTATAAAGAAACTCATTGATAATAATACAATAATAATAGGGGACTTTAATACCCCACTCACAACAATGGACAGATCATCTAAGCAGAAGATCAGCAAGGAAACAAAGACTTTGAATGACAAATTGAACCAGACAGATTTAATAGATATATTCAGAACATTTCATCCTAAAGCAGAGAATATACATTCTTTTTGAGTACACATAAAGCATTCTCCAGAAGAGATCACATACTGGGTCACAAATCAGCCCTCAACAAGTACAAAAAGATTGAGATCATACCATGCATATTTTCAGACCACAATGTTATGAAACTGGAAGTCAACCACAAGAAAAAATTTGGAAAGACCACAAATACGTAGAGGTTAAAGAACATCATACTAAGGAATGAATGGGTTAACCAGGAGATTAAAGAAGAAATAAAGAAATAAAAGGAAGTCAATGAAAATGAAAGCACAATGGTCCAAAAACTTTGGGATACAGCAAAAATGGTTCTAAGAGGGACGTGTATAGCAATACAGGCCTACCTCAAGAAAAAAGAAAAGTATCAAATGCACAACCTAACCTTATATCTGAAGGAGCTAGAAAAAGAACAGCAAATAAAGGCTAAAGCCAGGAGAAGAAGGGAAATAATAAAGATTAAAGCAGAAATAAATGATATAGAAACAAACAAGCAAAATCCAGTAAACAGGTAAGTGAAACTAAGAGCTGGTTCTTTGAAACAAGTCATAAAATCAACAAACCCCTGGCCAGACTTATCAAAAAGAAAAGAGATAGGGCCCAAACAGATAAGTTCATGAATGAAAGAGGAGTGATCACAACCAATGCCATAAAAATACAAACAAGTATGAGAATGTTATGAAAAATTATATGTCAATAAACTGGGCAAGCTGGAATAATGGACAAATTCCTGGAAACATACAAAATATCAAAACTAAAACAGGAAGAAATAGAAAATCTGAACTGACTTACAACCAGCAAATAAATTTAATCAGGAATCAAAAATCTCCAAACAAGCCAAAGTGCAAGGTCAGATAGCTTCCCAGGGAAATGCTACCAAATATTTATTTATTTTAAATATTTTATTTTTTATTTATTTGACACAGAGAGAGAGAGATCATAAGTAGGTAGAGAAACAAGCAGAGACAGAGGGGGAAACAGGCTCCCTGCTGAGCAGAGAGCCTGATGTGGGGCTTAATCCCAGGACCCTGAGATCATGACCTGAGCTGAAGGAAAAGGCTTAACCCGCTGAGCCACCCAGGTGCCCTGCTACCAAAAATTTAAAGAAGAGTTAATACCTATTCTTCTCAAACTGTTCTAAAAAATACAAATGGAAGGAAAACTTCCAAATTCCTTCTATGAGGCCAGCATTACTTTGATCCCAAAACCAAAGACCCCACCAAAAAGAAGTGCAGACCAATATCTGATGAACATGGATACCAAAATTCTTACCAAGATCCTAGCCAACATGTTCGAACAGTATATCAAAAGGGTTATTCACCACGACAAAATGGGATTTATTCCTGGTTTGCAAGGGTGGTTCAACATTCACAGATCAATTAACATGATATACCACATTAATAAAAGAAAGGACAAGAACTTTCTCAGTAGATTTAGAAAAAGCACTTGACAAAATACAGCATCCTTTATTGATAAGAGCCCTCAAAAAAACTGGACAGATGGAACATCTCAATCTCATAAAGGCCACATATGAAAAATACCCATAGCTAATTTCATCCTCAATGGGTAAAACTGAGAGCTTTTCTCTACTATCAGGAAAAAGACAGTTATGTTTACTCTCATAGTGGTAGAAGTCTTAATCTCAGCAATCTGACAACAACAACAACAACAACAAAAATAAAAGTTATCTAGATCAACAAGTAAGAAGTCAAACATTCACTATTTGCAGATGACATGATACTATATGTACAAAACCCAAAAGACTTCACCAAAAAATTTCTAGAACTAATACATGAATTCAGTAAACTCATAGGATATAAAATCAACATATAGAAAAAACCCAACATATAGAAAGCTATTGTATTTCAAATACCAATAATGACACAGCAGAAAAAGAAACCAAAGAACTTATTTCATTTACAATAACACCAAAAACCATGAAACACCTAGGAGTGAACCTAACCAAAGAGGTAAAGGATCTGTCCTCTGAAAGTTATACAGTATTTATGAAAGAAATTGAAGAAGACACAAAGAAATGGAAAAATGTTCCATGCTCATGGGTTGGAAGAACAAACATTGTTAAAACATCTATACTACTGAAAACAATCTATACATTTAATGCAATCCCTATCAAAATACTCCCAGCACTTTTCACAGAACTAGAACAAACAATCCTAAAATTTATATGGAACCAGAAGAGATTCCAAATAGCCAAAGGAATGTAGAAAATGAAAACCAAAGCAGGAGGTCGAGATTCTGGACTTCAAGCCATACTACAAAGCTGTAGTCATCAAGTTGGTATGGTACTAGCGCAAAAGCAGACACATAGGTTATACCCAGAAATGGACCCTCAACTCTATGGTCAACTAAACTTCAAGAAGGAAAGAAGATCCAATGGGAAAAAGACAGTCTCTTCAACAAATGGTGTTGGGAATCTGGACAACATTTAGAAGAATGAAACTGGACCACTTTCTTACACCATACACAAAAATAAATTCAAAATGGATAAGACCTAAATGTGAGACAGGAAACCATCAAAATCTGAGAGGAGAACACAGGTGGAACCTCTCACCTCAGTGACAGCAACTTCTTGCTAGACACATCTCCAGAGGCAGGGGAAACAAAAGTAGAAATGGATGATTGGGAATTCATTAAGATAAAAGCTTCTGCACAGCAAAGGAAAAAATCAACAAAACTAAAAGGCAGTCTACAGACTGGGAGAAGATATTTACAAATGCCATATCTGATAAAGGACTAGTATCCGATATCTGTAAAGAACTTATCAAACTCAACACCTAAAAAACAAACAGTCCAGGTAAGAGATGGGCAGAAGATATGGATGGACATTTTTTCCAAAGACATCCAGATGGCCAGGCACATGAACAATTGCTCTATATCACTTGCCATTAGGGAAATGCAAATCAAAACTTCCATGAGATACCACCTCACACCTGTCGGAATGGCTAAGATTAACAAGTCAGGAAACAACAAATGTTGGCAAGGATATGTAGAAAGGGAAACCCTCCTACACTGTTGGTGGGAATGCAAGCTGGTGCAGTCATTCTGGAACAATATGGGGGTTCCTCAAAAACTGAAAAATAGAACCATCCTAGGACCCAGTACTTGCACTACTAGATATTAACTCAAAAGGTACAAAAATTCAGACTTGAAGGTATACATGCACCCCTATGTTTATAGAAGCAGATAATGTATACCTTCAAGTCTGAATTTTTGTACCAAAATATGGAAAGAACCTAAATGTCCATTGAGTGGTGAATGGCTAAAAAAAGAGGCGATATAAACAAATATATAACTCAGCCATTAAAAAGACTGAAATCTTGCCATTTACAGTGACATGGATAGAGCTAGATTACATTATGCTAAGTGAAATTAGTCAGCCTGAGAAAGACAAATACCATATGATTTTTCTCATAGGTGTTATTTAAGAAATAAAACAGATCATCATAGGAGAAGAGAAAAAAAAAGAGAGAGGGAGGCAAGATATAAGGGACTCCTAATGATAGAGAACAGAGAGTTGCTGGAAGGGGGGGGATGGGCTACAAGGTGATGGGCACTTAGGAGGGCGCTTGTTGTGATGAGCACTGGGTGTTGTAGGTAAGTGATGAATCACTGAATTCTACTCTTGAAACCAATATTACACTCAATGTTCACTAACTAGAATTTAAATAAAAATTTGAGGAAAAAAAAGAGAGAAGGAGTCATGGGAGGAAGGAAAGGGTTGGATGCAAGAAGAGAGGGTGGAAAGCTGGTGGGGGATGCACAGGGGACACCAGACCTGTGAAGGGCGGTATGAGGTGGCCCGATGGGGGTGGGGGAGAGATGTCCAGGGTGGAGGACGCAGCCCAGTGAGAGGAAAGAGTCTCATATGAACCATGTTATGGTGAAATTTCAGAACTCAAAGGACAAAAGAAAATACAAATGGCATCCAGAGTATAATAAACAAGTAATAATAACAACCAAGTCCCACTATCCAGTGGCAACAGTCAAAATATTTCACACTTTGTATGGCCTGGGCACTGACCCATCAGAATGGATGCTCCCAGAAGTCGCATCAAAGTAAGGGGGGTCTTGCTGTCCTGGGCATTAGCCCCTTCCTTGTTTGGGTTGTGGAAAGGTCTAGGTGGTTCAAGAGGAGAGTCTGCAGTGGTCGAGACACCCTGGGAAACTTTGGCAGGGGGTGGTCAGAGCACACAGGGCATGTACTAACTGCTACAAAATAATTTCTCTATTTTAGTAATGGGTGTAGCTCTTTTTTGTTGTGAAACCCTGGACTATCCACCTGCCTGCTCTTTACCCTACTCTACTAAAGGAGGCAAGTGAATCAAAACGGTATTCTTGGCACTGGTTCAATACCTTCGGGTATCTGGGAAACAAAAAGCCAAACTCGAACTCTCTCCTTAGCCACATTAGCTATCAATCTAAGTCATCTTCAGACTTGCAAGCCCTCAGGAAATGCACTTCCAGTGAAGTGATGGGTTCAGTCTTGGTGGGACCTAGAGCCTATGCAATTTGGGAGGGGTCGCTCTCTTTAAGAAAAACATTAAAAATCACTACTCCACGTTTAGGTACAAAGTGAGTATTTAGAATCCTGAAGAAATTGCAATTAAACAAAACTATGAGCTTTAAATGTTATAAGTGCTATAAAGTCCAAAAAAAAAAAAAAATCCATTCACTGTCTGATTTCTATCATGCTTCATTCTACATTTTCCACATACTTCTTGGTTACCTCTTCCTATGACAATTTTATATTTTTATAGAGAGGATAGAAATATTCAGTCTCTTCTGTACTATGGTTGGCGAAGATTTATTATTTCTTATTGGTAGTCCAGGAAATTAATGCATTCATATTGGAATATGACCTCGGGCCCTTGCTGGGGAGCCTGACAGGGAGGAAGGAGACACAGAGAGAAGAATTTTCTGAAAGCCAGTATTTCTCTGATTTGGCAAGTACTCAACTATACATAGAGGTACCATGACTATTATATGCAAACTCAGTGTCTCCTTGACTCAGCTTCCCCTTTACTAAATTTCAACATGCTTCTGGGCTCCTGCAACATCAAGATGTGTGTGACAGAGGGGAAGCAGGAGAGAGATGTTGTCTTAGACAATAGCTGTTAAGCTATCTTCCCCCGCCCCCGGCCCCAGATTTTATAAAAGCACACAATCATGATCCTAAAGCAAAGACCCTTCCTACCCAGGGCCTTAGAAGAAGCTTATGCTAGTTGCTCGGGGTGGGGCTGGGGGAGGGTAGGAGGGGGAGGGGGCAGGGGCGTTAAAGCTTTTATGCTTCACTAACATCACTGTAAATCTGAACTTAATGTCTCTGTGTCTGTCCTGGGAAACTGTACTCTAGCAAAAATTAGGATCAAATAAAAAAGAAAAAGCTGTGGGATCCCGGAAATAGTCCCATTCAAGAGAGCTCTGAAGAAGGTTGACGGAAAGCAATGATTCCCAGTCTGAGAGAGCAGCATGTTCTCACTGATATGGGATGAGCAGGGCTCCAGGACTGCAGGCCTTGGATATTTGGAAGATGCCCAAAAGATCCCATCAAGGAGCTCAGCCATAAAGGATAATCTGTGTATATGGATCATCAGAGCTCACACCGCTGAGATAATCTACATTTTTTGGTAGACTTGATGGTCAGCTGACTGCTTACGATCTCCAACAGCTAGGAATCCTAAATTACAAGTCACAGCAGGAAAGGGATTTGTCCAGTAGTTTGATATTTATTTTTATTTCCCATTTGATTTTGATTAACAAATGAACATTGGTGATAATATTTTTAAAAGAGGGAACTACATCCCGTCAATATTAATGGAGAAAGAAATAGGTAAGGATATAATTCAAAGTTATAAAGATAAAAAATAGATCAATTGTAAAGGTATCATAAACATATACTTCATGCACATATACATGTATATAGTGAGTGTGTTATAGAGGAAGATATTGGAGGTGTAAGCAAACAAAACCAACACTCGGCATAACAGAAAGTTTAAAGATAATATGTAAAGCTGATAAATCCAGAAAAAGCTCCATGATCTTGTTATTGAGAACTTCAGAGGGAGGCACAGGAAATCTAGATCAGAAATTATGAAATGTGATTGCTTCTGGAGAGCAGGCTGGAAGGTGGGGGGCAGGCAGGAGACAATTGCTTTTCCTTCTCAGTGTCTCTACACTATTTGATTTTTAGAAAACATGTATGTGTCCTTCTGATGAAAAAGAAAAACAGCTCAGGTTAGAGCCCCCCTCAGAGCCCAGACATGGGATCTGTGTTTGTAACAGCATTTTTCAAACTTCTGCTTCATTCACTCATTGCCTAGAGTAGAATCAGTCTGTCATGCAGTCTCTTCATGTCAGGAGATTCATCAATATTAATAATATTCCAGAATTTCAGCCCGTGTACCCCTGAAAAGTTTGTGTTCACAGATTGCTAGCTCAACAAAAGATCAGGTTGCGTACCTAGAAGGGTTTCCTTTGCAGAGATGCTGTTTCTGAACTCTCCCTGATACTGGCCTTGGACCTGGCATTCCTAATGTACTTGCTAAACCAAATGAAACCGTCCCTGTCTTCACGGAGTTGCAGTTGCAAAAGAGGGAAGCTTTTGGTTAATGCATTTTGTGCTCCTTCATCTTTTTATTTCTCTTCATTATTTATTCTCCACTGACATCTGAACACGGACAAGCATAAAGAAGTAATGATGAAATAGGAAAGGGAAAGTGACATCTCCTGGCACTTACTAGCATGAGGTCCTGCAAGGGGCTCTTCACATACATGATTTCGAGCGACGTCTCGGCCATCCTGTGAGGCATGGACCCGTGCTCCTCACTTAGAGTAGAATGCATGGAGTCTCAACCCTGTTTGTACGATCTTTCCTCCCATGAATAAGAACCGAAACAGCACTGGTGAAAGCTTGCATTTGCAGCAGCTCCCGAGATGAGCCTTGGCAAGGGCGCGGTGCCTGCAGAGCTGGCTGGCACTGGGCCGGTTCCGTGCATGGTGACAGGAAGCATGACGGGCTGAGTCATGAGGTGGAAAACCCTTTGCTTTTATGGGTGCATGAGCAGAGGCTGAGCAGAGGCAACAAGCCCGTATATCTCTGAATTGGGCAACCTGCTGCCAAGGCGCTGGGCTCTCCACGTGCTCAAGGGCAGGTCCCAGGAAGACGAGTGGGAGCACAGCGGGCTGCCGTTCTTCAGAAAGACACCTGGCGACTGTCCCATCAGTGATGGGGTGGGAGGCACGGGTCTGGACTTCCACTCCTGCAGTAGGCCACCTTCTCCCAGAATAGCCCACAGTTCTGTCACATGCCTCCGGGACATTATTGTCTTCCACTGAAGGACAGAGTGAGGCGGAGCGTGGTCAAAGTAATTGACCGCCATCCCAGGGCCACCGAGCGGTTGGGTCGGGATTCTAGCCCAGACATGTCTATAGCCATGTTTCTCTTCTATCACCAGAGGTGTTTTTTATTTTATTTTATTTTTTTAGATTTTATTTATTTATTTGACAGACAGAGATCACATTTTATTTATTTATTTGACAGAAAGAGAGGCAGGAGGAGAGAGAGAGGGGTAAACAGGCTCCCCATTGAGCAGAGAGCCTGATGCGGGGCTCGATCTCAGCACCCTGGAATCATGACCTGAGCTGAAGGCAGAGGCTTTAACCCACTGAGCCACCCAGGTGCCCCGAGAAGGTGTTTTTTAAAGGAAAGAAAGACTGGAAAGAGGAGTGGAAGGACAGAGGCTTGTGCAGGCGTGGCGGACAGAATGAAGATTCAAATCATGGAGCCCAGGTGGGTGCAAAAACTTGCAAGTTCTATCCCTCCTCTGAGCGCAGACACGTTTCTTCACTCACAAACACAGGGGCACGGCTGCAGAGCAGCTCGGCGTGTCTCCCGCATGGCCTGGCAGCCCTCGCCAGGTCTCAGTCTGGCAGCTGGAGGCCTTCGCTGCTCTTCAGGCCCTGCTGGCACTGTGTTGGCCGGAGTCCAGTTAGACACAAACGCTAAGGCTGACAGAGCCACCTGGCTCTCCTGTCACCTCATGGAGACACTTCTGCCTTCAGAAAAGCAGCTAATGAAACTCAGCCTTGTTCCAGAATCCCTGCTGGAACGCCGGGATTTTGGTCTAGCACCGCCCTGTAAGCCAATGGCTTAGTGCTGTCCCGGGGAGACATTTGGCCCAAGGCCTCTGCGGTGTCTGCCTCTCCTGCCACGCTCTGCAACTCTTTTGTGGGTCAGACAGGGCAGGTGGGGGGTGGGGGCAAGCAGGTGGAGGCAGCTACTGCATTTTATTTTTCTCATTTCTGGTTTTATCATAACGTGGAGATCACTTTTGACTAGACTTGGAGGTGTCCTGTAAGACGGATACATTTGCTTTCCCCAACTTCAGATTGACTTTCCACTTAGACTTCTATACATTCTTTCCTTTCTTTCCGCTTGTACTTCTTCCCCATTGATAGGAAGAGAATCTCATTTTATATTATGCTGGACCTACCACTGGGGACCTCTTATGGCTTATGGCTTCGTAACATTTGGGAACACACCATGTAGGCATTCTATAAACTAGTTCCTTAGAATCAGTGAGAAAATACTTGTGCTGCTCTATGAAAAGGTCCAATTTTCCTCAAGACGAGTCTTTCAAAAATGATGAATCACATTGCCTTGGATTCCTTGCACATTTTTAGACCGCCTGGCGTTTAGTTCATGGAAGCTTGGAAACATCACACCAATGTCTAGTTGGGAACTCTCCCTGCCAAGGAAGTGTTTGTTCCAGGGCAATTCAAGTTGGTTCCCTTCTTTTTTCGGAGAACATAAAACAAAGTAAACAAAACAGCATTTTCTCGCCCTCCATCTGCCGCTCAGACACTCCTCAATCTCCCATTTCTCCAGTTAAGTTTTCAAAGCAGGGACAATGAGAAAGAAGCTGGCGTGCTGGGAAGTGCGCACATCCAGCAGGGGCACCGTGTGTAGACACCACAGCTGCACGCTGCCAGGAAAAGCATAGACAGTTTCTCTACTGTTCCTGACTAAGCAAAGACCTCCAGGATCTATTGCTTAAAGAGTATGGATTTCGGAGCTGGCCTCAGTTCAAACCCTACTGCTGACATGCACTGTTTGTGGGACTAATAAGTGTATTACTAAGAAAGGTCCTTATTGTCTTTGAGATGCAATTTCCTCCTCTGTTAAATAGGAACACTATTGTGGACATCCTGACCTTGGCAGGGTGTATCAAGACACAATGCCTGTGTCCAGTGCAGAGCAGAAGCTCAGTGAATGCCCAAGACACGAAGGAAGGTAACGGCAGGATCCAAATTTGATTTTCTGCATGTTGAACTCTCCTCAAATAGGTATCTGCATGTGTTTCTTTTATTACAAACAGACTGCCTGACTTTGGGGCTTCTGAGGTGGTAGACTGCAGGTCCAACCTCTTCACTGTAAAGCGGGACGTAGGATTGACAACCAGCAGTGAGTGGCAAGAGCCCAGATGAGCTCCTTGGATGAGTAAGGGAAGTTATGTTCCTTGTCCATTTCTGAGATAAAAGCACATTTACTTATGGGATAAGTGCAGAGATTCCTTCTACCTCCCAATTTTAGAATCTGTAGAGTCAGCATAAGCTCATGCTTTTGGAGCGAACTTTTGAAGTAACAAAGTGCCTTTGTTACTGGAAATTCCACATGGATAGGCAGAACCCAGGTGGTGGATTTTGTTTTGCTGGGAAGAAAGGAAAACTGAAGCCCCTGTCACTTGCCAGTTAGCCTTGGTCTATCTCCAAACCAAACTTGCACTCAGTGAAGCAGATTAAAAAAACAATGGGGCATCTCTGGCTGCTGAGAAACTTCGATGGATATGCATGCAGAAAAGACAGCACAGCTTCAACCCTATTCTCACCTTGGGGTTGGGCAGCAAGGCTTCTACTTTCTTTCTTCTTCTTCTTCTTCTTCTTTTTTTAAATTAACATATAATGTGTTATTTGTTCCACGGGTACAGACCTGTGATTCATCAGTGTTAAACAACTCACAGTACTCACCATAGCACATACCCTCTCTAATATCCATCACCCAGCCACCCCAACCCTCCCATCCCCCTCCCCTACAGCAACCCTCAATTCTTTTCTTGAGATTAAGAGTTTCTTAGGTTTGTCTCCCTCTCTGGTCTCATCTTTTTTCACTTTTCCCTCCCTCTGTCTTGTTTCTCAAATTCCTCAGATCAGTGAGATCATATGATAACTGTCTTTCTCTGATTGATGTATTTTGCTTAGCAAAATACCCTCTAGTTTCACCCATGTCATTGCAAATGTCAAGATTTTGGGGGTTTTGATGGCTGCATAGTTTTCCATTATCTATCTATCTATCTATCTATCTACTAACATCTTCTTTATTCATTCATCTGTTGATGGACATCTAGGCTCTTTCCATAGTTTGGCTATTGTGGACATTGCTGCTATAAATGTTCAGGGGCACATGTCCCTTTGGATCATTACATTTGTATCTTTGGGATAAATACCCAGTAGTGCAATTTCTGGGTCATAGGGTAGCTCTATTTTGAACTGTTTGAGGAACTCCCATACTGTTTCCCAGAGCAGCTGCACCAGCTTGCATTCCCACCAACAATGTAGGAAGGTTCCCCTTTCCCCACATCCTTGCCAACATCTGTCATTTCCTGACTTGTTAATTTTAGCCATTCTAACTGGTGTGAAGTGGTATCTCATTGTGATTTTGATTTGTAGTTCCTGATGCCGAGTGAGGTTGAACACTTTTTCATGTGTCTGTTCATCATTTGGGTGTGTTCTTTGTAGAAATGTCTGTTCATGTCTTCTGTCCATTTCTTGATTGGATCATTTGTTCTTTGGGTGTTGAGTTCGATGAATTCTTTTTAGATTCTTTATAGATTTTGGATACTAGCCCTTTAACTAATATGTCATTTGCAAATATCTTCTGTTATGTTGATTGTCTTTTGGTTTTGTTGACTGTTTCCTTTGCTGTGCAAAAGTTTTTGATCTTGAGGAAGTCCCCATAGTTCATTTTTGCTCTTGCTTTCCTTGCCTTTGGTGATGTTTCTAGGAAGAAGTTCTTGTGGCAGAGGTTAAAGAGGTTCCTTTCCTGTAGGATTTTAATGGATTTCTGTCTCACATTGAGGTCTTTTGTCCATTTTAAATCTATTTTTGTGTGTGGTGTGAGGAAATGGTCCATTTTCATTCTTCTGCATGTGGCTGTCCAATTTTCCCAGCACCATTTGAAGTGAAGACACTGTCTTTTTTAAAACCCTTGGACATTCTTTCTTGCTTTGTAAAAGATAAGTTGACAACAGAGTTGAGGTTCCATTTCTCTCTGTTCTGTTCCATTGATCTATGTGTCTGATTTTGTGCCAATACCATACTATTTTGATGATTAGAGCTTTGTAATAGAGCCTGAAATCTGGAACTGTTATGCCACCAATTTTTTTTTTTCTCAACATTCTTTGGGCTATTCGGGGTCTTTTCTGGTTCCATATAAATTTTAGGATTGTTTGTTTCATTTCTTTGAAAAAAATGGATGGTATTTTGATACGGATTGGGTTAAATGTGTACATTGCTTTAAGGAGCTTAGACATTTTCACAATATTTGTTCTTCCAATCCATAAGCATGGAACTATTTTCCATTTCTTTGTGTCTTCCTCAATTTCTTTCGTGAGTATTCTATAGTTTTCTGAGTACAGATCTTTCCTCTTTAGTTAGGTTTATTCCTAGGTTTCTTATGGTTTGGGGTACAATTGTAAATGGGATCAACTCCTCAATTCCTCTTTCTTCTGTCTTGCTGTTGATGTATAGAAATGCAACTGATTTTGTGTATTGATTTTATATCCTGATGCTTTCCTGAATTCCTGTACAAGTTCTAACAGATTTGGAGTGGAGTGTTTTA
Organism: Mustela nigripes; assembly: GCF_022355385.1. Lineage (NCBI taxonomy): Eukaryota > Metazoa > Chordata > Mammalia > Carnivora > Mustelidae > Mustela > Mustela nigripes. The sequence continues at coordinate 101,130,538 of NC_081560.1, read as the reverse complement.
GGTTTTCCACATATAGTATCATATTATCTGCAAAGAGTGAGAGTTTGACTTCTTTAACAATTTGGATGCCTTTAATTTCTTTTTGTTGTCTGATTGCTGAGGCTAGGACTTCTAGTACTATGTTGAATAGCAGTGGTGATAGTGGACATACCTGCCATGTTCCTGACCTTGGGGGAAAAGCTCTCAGTTTTTCCCCATTAAGAATGATATTTGCTGTGGGTTTTTCATAGATGGCTTTGATGATATTGAGGTATGTGCCCTCTATCCCTACACTATGAAGAGTTTTGATCAAGAAAGGATGCTGTACTTTGTCAAATGCTTTTTCAGCATATGGTTCTTGTTCTTTCTTTTATGAATGTATTGTATCACATGATTGATTTGTGGATGTTGAACCAACCTTGCAGCTCAGGAATAAGTCCCACTTGGTCATGGTGAATAATCCTTTTAACGTAGTGTTGGATCCTATTGGCTAGTATTTTGGTGAGAATTTTTGCATCCATGTTCATTAGGGATATTGGTCTGTAATTCTCCTTTTTGATGGGATCTTTGTCTGGTGATAGGATCAAGGTAATTCTGGCCTCATAAAATGAGTTTGGAAGTTTCCTTCCACTTCCATCTTTTAGAAGAGTTTCAGAAGAATAGGTATTAATTCTTCTTTAAATTTTTGGTACAATTCCCCTGGGAAGCCATCTGGCCCTGGGCTCTTGTTTGTTGGGAGAGTTTTGATGACTGCTTCAATCTCCTTACTGGTTATGGGTCTGTTTAAGTTTTCTATTTCTTCCTGGTTCAATTTTGGTAATTTATATGTCTCTAGGAAAGCATCCATTTCTTCCAGATTTGCTGATGTATAGTTGCTCATAAAGAGTTCTTACAATTGTTTGTATTTCTTTGGTGTTGGCTGTGATTTCTCCTCCTTCATTCATGATTTTATTAATTTGGGTCCTTTCTCTTTCCTTTTGGAGAAGTCTGGCCAGGAGCTTATCAATCTTATTAATTCTTTCCAAGAACCAGCCCCTAGTTTTGTTGATTTGTTCTACTGTTCTTTGGTTTCTATTTCATTGATTTCTGCTCTGATTTTCATGATTTCTCTTCTCCTGCTGGGTTTGGGCTTTCTTTGGTGTTCTTTCTCCAGCTCCTTTAGGTGTAGGGCTATGTTGTGTATTTGAGACCTTTCTTGTTTCTTGAGAAACAAGAAATAAGCCTTCTTGAGAAAGGCTTGTATTGTTTTTTTTTTTTTTTTTTAAACTTCAAACAATTTTATTATTATTATTTAAAAAAAAT